>NC_092454.1:7281627-7499127 GCF_036169615.1 Heliangelus exortis | reverse complement strand
GAGCCTGAACCCCCCCTGCCCTTCCCTGTGGCAGTGAAGTGATCCAGGCCTGGGGAGAAGGGAGGGTGTGTGTGTATGTGTGTGTGAAGGTATTAAGGTTTTTTTCCTTCCCAAGTTGAACCTGTCATTTTTTTGCCCATTACTCTTACTGGGGAATACAAACCTCCCTTTCCCTGTCTCAAACCAGGAGCCTCTGGGTGGACTTTCTCCTCCCTTGTTTCACAGTGAGGATGCAGGGCTGTGAGCAGAGGCCCGGCTGGTCCCAGCTGGGCCTCAACTGTGATAGCACCATAACTGAAACTCATACTCTCTACATCTTTCTCTCTGTAGCTGCCAAATATAAGAGGATTATTATAAAGCACTAGAGTACCTCTTTCAAAAGGGTGCTTCTTTAATTTTGTCAGATTAAAAAAAAAAAAGAAAAAGAAAAAAAAGAGAGACCAGTAAGTCCAGTAAATTCATTGTGGATATTGGTGTGCACTGTTAAGAAAACAGACTATTTTCATTACAAACATTAGTCTCTGTATTTGATCACTGTGACCATCTGAACCACTGCACCATTCAGGACAGATGAAAGAATATCTTCCACTGTCAGATACTTTGGTTCATGCATAAAATTTAGAGTGTGAATTTTCTTCTGATGAAAACAGGGTTTTGCAATGTTGATGAGAAAAAACTACATACAAAGTCTGCTTCCATATTTAATGCTGAATATAATGAAGCACCTTGTCTAGTTGAATTGGGACATCTACGAATCATAGTTTTATCCATACAATGGTCTGCTGGAAGTTGCAGACAAGAGAGGAGAGACTGCAGGATGTTGTCTAAGCATTCACACTTCTGAGCTGAAGTTTGTAAGGCTTTTATAGGACTGTTAGAGCTAAGATAGCTTCTTTTCTCCTGTCTTAGAGATGGCTTGTGCTCTCTGGCTCAAGGATGATTTCCAAAGTACAATGATGAATTATCACTAGAAGTAGTCCTACAAATGCAAACTCCTTTTATACGTTTACTCACATAAGCAACATAATTCCTACAAATAGCCATAGATAAGACAACTATGGTTTCAGCCTAGTATAAAATGTCTCTGAAAGTTCACTTCCCTGAGTTCTGTCATAACACGGATTTGTAGAAGCCTGTAAAAAAGCCAGATAAAAAGAATTTGGGAAATGAAGACACAAATTTTCTTCCTCAGCCTGAATGGCTGAGCCCACTGTATTCATGCTGCGAAAAAAAAGGGATTTTAGCAATTTCAGAAGTTTGACACAGTTCAGTAAAATATCCTGTCCTGCCTACTTTTGAGAGAGATTTTTTCTTATGGGACAGCAGGAATATTCCAGTTATCTCATAACTAAGGTATCTTGAAGCTTCCACTGTAAATAAGTTATACTATTGTGTGCGAAATATTATTAGAAAGACTGTTATATCCAGAAGCAAGCCTGTTGCTAGTGGTGCCTGCACAAAAAAAAAAATTTTATCCAGGAAATCTTATGTAGAACACAAGGAATTGTAGCAGACAAAGTGCTAGACAGACTGAGGAAACCACGTGACTAACTTTGCATTTCATAGAATCAAAGAATGGTTAGGGCTGGAACGGGCCTTAAAGGTCATCAAGATTCAACACCCCTCTTCTCCAGATCCTAGCCTGTATGTACTGATGGTCTTTTGATGGATTCTGTCTCCAATATATCCATTTCTCAGGTTGTGGGAATCAGACGACTCCAGTTGCATCTCACCAGTGCTGAGCAGAGGAGAAGGATCATCTCTCTCAACCTCCACACAATGTTCTGCCTAATGTAGCCCAGAAAGCTCTTGGCCACCTTTACTGCAAGGGCATATTGCTGCCTCATTGTAAACCAGACAATCTGGACCACCCCAGGCCCCCTTTTTTTTTTTTTTTGGCAAACCTGCTTCCTACTTCCTACTCAAATAAAACAACATTATAATTGTAGCAAGAGCATACAAACAACTATAATTAGCATAGTTGTATCACTATTTCCTCTTCCAGTCAGGAAGCCAGGCACACCAAGGGCAATTCAGCAGCAGAGATACATTCCCCTGAGGGACTGTGGGCCAGCACTGCCAGCCAGAGCAGGGTGGCTGCCTCTTGTGTTTGTTTTCCGTAAGGGGAAGGGAGTGTTTGCTGATCTGCTGTGCCTCTGTTTAAACTGACTTTAGGAGTCTTAATTGCCTGGTGTTTTCTGGAGTGTATTTGCTTGCTGTCTTGACTTGGTTTGGACTGGAGTGTGTTTGTTCTAAGTGATTTCGAGTTTGTTTTATGGGAAAGTGGGGATTTATCTAGACTGAAACTTGTGGTGTGCCTCTGCCAGCTGCTACACACTGGAGTTTCTTTTCCCTCAGGGCACCAAAGTAGTTTTGTCCTTTTTATTCCTCTATGCAAGCAGGAAGATCTCATGTAGAAAGGGGTCACCACTTTTTTCCCTGCTTCAGGTCCACTGAATAGCAATCCTTAAGGATGAGAATACTCCTTTTAAAATGGTTTCTAAATAACTCCTTGATTTTTTTTTCCCAGAATAACAAACTTGATACATTTATTTGCTGCTTTTTGACATAAGTGCAATACCTCTAAAACTGAACAAATTTCTTTCCAGAAAATTAAAAATGACAGAGTATATAGGATTACTTACATATAGTCCAAAGGTTTATATTGGCAATTGGTCATCTAAGGGTAAGCTATACCCTAGTTTTTAATATGCATATTTCTTTAGAAACAAAAGAAAACCTGGACAGACAAGGTGGACAATTTTCGGTGGGGGCGAGGGGAGAAGAGGTGAGGAATATGAAAAGGATGAAAAAGAAGAAAAAAAAATCTCACTTTTACTATCTGCACTTTTCAGCAGCAGTAAAAAAAACAGGGCATTTTCAATGTAATAGAAATAAAACAGAGTAAGAAACCAAAGATACTGTTATGGGACTAACTTTGTCATTTTACTTTTACACAGTGAGAACTTCCACTGTTTTTTTTCAGGGTTAGAGGACATAAGAATAAACTGTTTCAGTGTAATCTTGTTATTTTTAATTGTTTGCTGAAATGCATTTTGAGTGACTAGACAGGAATGAAGCAAAGCATAGACAGAGGAGGCAAAAGAATAGCCCTAAACTTTTTTCAGGAATGGAGGTCTGAAGTATCACCTGCTGTTTGGTGAGTGGGGAAAGATTTCTTTCAATGAGATGAATTTCTAGTATCCCACCTGAAAGGACTGCAAGGGAGAAAGACATCCTTAAAATGTCAAGACAGCTGAAGCTGTTTATGCCTTGTGCACTTGCAGGACTGCAAATAACTGTATGTTTATTTGCAATTTATCAGACAGCCACTAGATGTCTCTGATTATTGCACACAGTTTAAGGCCAATTCTGATCTGGTAAACAAAGGAGAAAAAAAGGGGATATAAAGAGGTGTGGAAGGCTTTTTATGTAGATCTAGACTTATATTTGTTGTGTTAGATCAATAGCCACCTTTTAAAATGTCGGTGATCTTCTATATTACAGCAATATAGATTTTTCATAAGTATAATTGTCATTCTATCATAAAAGGTCCAGGTGTGTTTTTCGTTTTTGTGTCTTCCTAATTGCGTAAATGAGTAAATTTATTTGTGTTATTTTTCAGTAAAGACAACTGTAAGACTCCACAAGTTAGCTATTGTATTAACTTAATAAAACACCAAACTCTATTGCCCCCAAACCACACTATTTATTTAAAATATGAGATAGTTTATTAATGAAATGTAAATGATAAACACTAATTGTGTTCACTGAAAATGACCAAGTAGTTTTCATGTGTGTGTAACAAAAAGTTGAGAAGGACATACAGGCCAATTTCAGTGGAAGGTGTATTGTGCATCACCCATCTGAAATCTCCTGGAACTTTTGATTGAAAAGACAATATACAATATATTTTTCCTGCATGGTGTTTTAGGCCAAGTTTTTCCAACCCAGAGTTCTAGAGAAACAGGTGTATTTCGCTATTGATGGCCAAAAGAAAAATGACAATTTTTAACTAAAATATCAGGATGTCAATTTTCCTGTCACAGGTAGAGTAATTTCTTTATTTAGAAATCTCACCTATAACTTATACACACATGCATGCAGATCTGTAAATGTTTATTCTTTGTGTAATTGTATAAGCATGAGGGTGAGCTCTTTGCTGCCTTTTTCTTGCAAAAAAACCTCATGCATAGTGAGTTACAGATTGTGTATGAAATGGAATTACTCTGGACTTGAGCAAGGTACAGCAGTATAATTTAAAAGAAGTGGGAAACCTAAATAATGTACTGAATATAATGGCATGTTTACTTCAGGAGCTATTCAATCTGTAGCTGTCTTTTTGCACTCCCTGTGGGTCCAAACAGGAGGCAATATCTGAAAAAAGAAGGAGATGGGGTTGGCACTTTGTAGAAATCTGCAGGTTTAGATGTTAACTTTTTTAAAGAAATTCTCTCAAGAGCAGAAAGAACCTGAGTCTGACAACCCAAGTGCCACCTCCAATTTTGCCAATTCCTTAATAATGTTCTGAAGTGTGCTAAAGCCTCTGGGATGTGTTAAATATATCACTTCATCATGATAATGATCACTGGAAGGGTATATTCATTGTCACTGTTGGCAACAAATTTTTCTCCATGTTGTGCCAACCATGCTGAAGGAAGGCGTCTCCCTATTCCACGTTGTGATTAAATGTGCTGCGATGTCAAACTAGAAAAGGACTTCTTAGTAGAGAGCAAAAGTGATAGAAGTAGGAACTGAGATTCTTAGTGAGATAAATGAGTAGGAG
The DNA here is from genome assembly GCF_036169615.1 of Heliangelus exortis. Classification (NCBI taxonomy): domain Eukaryota; kingdom Metazoa; phylum Chordata; class Aves; order Apodiformes; family Trochilidae; genus Heliangelus; species Heliangelus exortis. The sequence continues at coordinate 7,494,341 of NC_092454.1, read as the reverse complement.
AGATTTATTGATGAAGCATAGATAAGTTAAAATAGCAGAAAATACGGTTCAAGGGAGTAAATTGAGGAAAAAGATTTGTACTACAGGGAGAAGCAGCAAATGGAAAGTGTGTAGCCATGATAAAAGGGCATGAAAAACATGAGCAGGAAGCAGAGAAGAAACGATAAACATCTCCTGGTCCTCCCATGTGAGTAGCCCATTTTAGCAATCTACCTGCAGTGTCATTACTGGAAATGAAATTTGGTATTTACATGATCACTTTGAAAGGTGGTGGGCCACATGTGTTGCTGCTGTAATCCCACTGGTGCCATCACAGACTATGAAGTACCTCTGGGGAGACCACACTTGGATGTTACACCTGCAGTTAATAAACCTCAACACATCTCAGCCCCTCTTTTCTGATCAAAGGCAGTGGTTCATGATAAAACAGACAGAACAGCTGGCTTGAGGCTTTTGTGGTCTCTTCTTAGGAACCAGGCTCACTGGAAAGGTTGGCTCCATTATTTAGCTAGTGTAATTCTGACTCTATTCCTCAATTATGCCTACAACATATTTGACCCAGAGCTGTAAAAACTTAGCTTCAATAGCTTCTGCTTGAGTTACTCAGTGCAATAATAATTATTTATTGTGGTTTTAATTCAGAGTATTAGAAGCATAAGTGATCACATTTGTTTGGAGGTGTCTGCAGATAAGGTTTGTAACACAATTGTAATGAGCTTTAACAGAGATAGTTTTAACTAATCCTTCTCTATTGAAAGAAAATAATGTAGTGCAGAAACAAGGCATCAGATGAGAATGATGTCAATTGAACTGTAAATGTAAAGAGCACTGACTCTTGTAAGAATAAAGTCAGATGGAAAGACTCAGTTTACAAGAACAAAAACTTGATGTGACTATTTCTGCCCAGCCACACAGTCGTTCTCTTTTCAAGCCCAGGACTCAACTCTTACCACTCACTCAATTTAATACTGATGACAGAGATGTTTTAAAGATACCATAATATAAACAAATTATTCAAGGTACCTACATCAGCAATTTCAAATTAGTGCAGTACTGCAGTAGCTAGCAGGGCAACATGGTTTATCATGACTGACCCAATGGAATTAGGGTTAGGTGCCCGCCCTTCGTAGTGAAAGTACAGCCCAGAGCCATGACCCCAGATAATATATCTGGCAAAGAAAACTAAGTACTTCCAGCACCCAGAATAATAAAATTTAGAAATACCTGAAACACTGCCAAGGACAGAGGTCCAGCCAACCAGGACTTAAATGCCTTAGTCTTTGCTGTAGGCAGGCAGGTAATAGTTTACACTTCCTTCCATTGCAGTGGTTAGACCTGCATGGCTTCAAGCATACTTCCCTCTTCAGATGACACTTTCAAAACAAATCCCACCTGTGTGAAGAATTACGCCCTATCAGTCAATTTGCTATCACACGATTGACAATGTTTACCAGATTAATAAATACTTCATTGTTCTTTGTTAAAGCAAAGTATATTGGAGAAAGATGAAAACTAAACACAAATATTCAACCTGGTACCAATATCATCCACTCAGGAAAAATTTATCTTGTCAGCCACATAAAGCAATATATTGGATCTTGACTTCTGTTGTCCATGATCCTCGGTCATTCGTGTTATGTAGAAGTAATTAAGAAGCTAGTCTTCTACCTGAGAGTCATTGCAATAATAACATGAAAGGTCCCCCTATTAATATCTTGCCTGACAAGTGAGTTCTTTCAAATTACTTTGTTTTTCTAGGATGGCCAATGCTTTCAGCCAAGCTGCATCCCAAGAAAAGTGCAAAACTCAACTCTACCTCACTAATTTCTTCACATAAGTACCTATAGAGAAACAGCCACAGCCTCAGCTCCACAGATCAAGCAATTTCCCTCCTCTGAGAAAGAAGAAAAAGAAAAAGATTATAGCTGTCCTGTCTAATCTGAAATATTTGAGACACACTGAATTACTGCACTGATGAGACCTATGATTTCCACGAGAAAATGAGACATGTAGGCTCCCTCTGGGAAGGTGTTTGACTTTAACAGGAACATGCATGTTCCCCCAGGCTGGGATGCAACTGGCAATGTACCATCGATCCGTAAACCAACTGATTTCTTATCCTGCTTGCCATGCACAGCGTTATCACTGAAGAAGCTGTTCCGCATTTAGAGCAAGAAGCCACTGCAGACCAGCTCTGGTGGGGGGTCATGAGTGTATCTGATATCCTAGATGTCATATTTAAGGCAAAGCAGGAAGATTAATGCCTCTCAGAAACTTTCAGCTGTTTCTGCTGTACTCATTTCAACATTTTTGTGGGTGTCCCTCAATGCTATGCACTCTCCCAGCTATTTATTTGCTATGAGGAGAGGTCAGAGAAAGAAAGGAATTCAGAGGAAATCTCGCTGAAAGCATACAGTCAACACTGTTAGATATCCTTTACAGGTATGTTCAGAGATTATGAAATCAGAAATTATGAATCAGAGATTATTATTATGGATAAAATTGGGGTACAATCGTTCCTGTTTGCCTGTTATTTGACCATTTAACACCAGTCAATACACTCCTTGTCTCTGTCTGTTAGATTCATCATCAAAAGGAAAATCAAAGCCCCAAAACTAGACAGGTCATAAATCTCAAATCCCATTATTGGAATTATTTGTGAAATGCTTAAACATCTATTGACAAGTTTTTATTAGAGGCTGGTAGATTAGTAACAGCCCAGGTACGAACTACATGCTTTCATCTGAAAACCTACAGACAGTGGGTTTGAGGTGGAGAGAAAATACACTTGAGGAACAAATGAAGGAATGGTGGGACAGAGACAGTGGACAGGTAAGTAGAAGGAACTGACTTTCATCACCGGAGGTATATAGAGTGTTCCCTTTAACTTCAGACCAGCAACACCTGACGTGTATGGGTTAAGAAAAGACAAGAAATATGAAATGTAGGGACTTGTCTTCCAGCTCATTGTTCAGGTGACAGATGACTTTGTAAATGTCACACAACTTTTTCCCTCCCACATAAAAAAAAAAAAAATAAAAAAAAAAATCTGATCAATGTCTCCCCACTCCCCCCTGCTTCCCCAGGCAACTTCTGCAACCAATGCAAAGCATAGCATTCAGTGTCAAAGCCTGTTACATGCTGCTGTCTCCTAATAATATTAGAATGAAAATGAAAGTAGCTCCCAAACAATCTTTAAATCAATCCTAATGTGATCAAATTGAATATCTCCTTCTTTCTTTTCCTCCTAACCTCTCCCTTCCCTGTCTCTTGAACGTTTACTGCAGCATTTTGTTTCCAGCAATGCATTCAATTGTCACATTGCTGATTGGTGTCCAGTCTCTCAAGTTTGACATAATTGTTCTGTTCGAAGGGTTGATGTACCCATCTTTTTAATGTGATTTTTTTCCCCCCCCTGACCTATAGATGCTGTGGTTTTTGGTGTAATTGAACTAACCATAAGAAGATAGGAACTATAACAGTGACAGGGCAGGGGAAGTAACTTCTGCCTCTTCCGCTCTAAGGATGGCATATTTTTTCCATACCTTGTGTTTATATGGGATACTGTTGATGCTTAAGACAACTATTGTTTCTGGTTACTCCCTCTCTGTGTTTTGCTGCTGATATTAAATAGCCAGGATAAATGTGTCCTTTGACACATTCATTTGAAGAAAGCTGAAAAAATCTGTATAATACTTTCCACATTGATTTTTTACATGACTTTTTTTCTTCCTTTTTCTTTTTTTTCCCCATGGTGAGGAAGACTAAATTCATTTAGTGCACCAGTTGTTATGTCTTGGGAATGTTACAATGTTATGATATGCAAAAGAAAACTTCAACATCCTGACCAAGGATTATAAAACACGAAATGCAACAAGAAGTTAGAGCAGTTCTCCAACAGGAAGAGGAAAAGAGAGTTGGTAGTACTGGTTTTAATAATTAATGTATCTTACTTTTCACACATGAAAAATATACAGAGTATTGGATCCCAAAATACCACATAAAATGTATAATCAGACCTCAAAAGCTCTTTTCAGTGGAATTCCACAGTGGTCGTGGTTCACACCTATTATTATTAAATAGCTTTAACAAGGACCTGGGGAAAAAAATAAACAGAAAATCATTACTGAGGGTATTTTCAGATGGCATAAATTTGAGCTGTAAATAACAGCAGTAAATAATGAGCAAAGTAGATGACTGACTTGGAGCTCTCTAGATTGCTTGGTAAGCTAGGTGTAAGCAAACAACTGGGACTAAATGTGCCTTTACAGACCCAGGGAAGAAAAAGAATTAGAGCTGACTATACAAACAAAAGGATAATGCAAGGAGGTACTGACCCAATTTTTAAACATGGCTATAACTGCTGCTCTTTCAGATTCCCTTTGTAAAAAACTTATTCACATCAGGGTTCAGACATAATTTTTTCCTGTTTCCCCATATGAATTCACTATTTCATTTGATTTGATTTGACAGAGGTAAAACACATGTGGAAATTTGATTAGTCTGTAAGTATCTACGTGAAGAACATTGTGGATAAAGTTGTAGCAACATTCAAAGGGTGGTTGTTAACTACAGAAATTCAAACTAAAAATAAAACATAGATTTAAACAGTAAGATGATTAAGTACAGGAACTACTTACCAAAGTTGATGATAGATTTTCCATCTCTGTGTGTTCTTTAAAAGGGTTTACTATTCTTTTCCTATGCCAAACATAGATTTTGGACTCAATGCAGGAATTAATGTTAGCAACTCCCAGGGTTTTCATTGTGAAAAAGGTTTCCTTTTGTCCAGAGAGCTAAAGAAATTACACTGTCAGTAATTCCTTGTTTGGCCCAAGAGTTAACCATCTAGAAAAGAGACCATAAGGTGTTCACCCACATGTACTATACACCTAGCCCAATTCATCTGGCTCTGCAGTTGTGGCCCAGAGGACTAAGGGTGCACTATTAATTATCTGTTTGCCTTTAGGTAGCACCTATTTTCCCTGATACACTCAATCTTTTCAACTCAATCCTGAATTTGGCACTGCTTCAAGCTATTTATTATGATTTAGAAATAAATCCTCAAGTCTCATGACACAGCTGCTTTTGTCACAATCATCACCTGAGCACAACATGTTCCTGTTGATAGGTTAATCAAGCTTCACAAAGCTTGCAACACGGTTTGAGATGCTTGGATACAAGTGAAAAGTATTGAGTGAAATCACTTTTAATATTCTTTAAAATCTCTCAGGTATAGAGGCATCCAGTTAGACATGCTGAGAACATTAGCAGAGTATTAGCCAAGATATACATCCACACCTTTCTGTCCTCAGCCTTCTTTTCTATAAGAACTAAGAATTCATTTTTTTCCTCTGTAGATTCAGCACTGAATTATTGGGGCTGGAATAGGGACCCTAGTGGGTGGCATATCTTGTGCTTGTGCTTCACAGCAAGACTGAATTCATTTTCCTTAAGCCATTACTGTTACACTGATTATAAGTCTGCCCTTGAAAGCTTCTAAGTGAAAGTGGTTCTGTGACCTCCCTTGGCAGTTTGTTCCATGGCTCTAGCTATCCTAATAGTTATAAAGTTTGTCTTAATCATTAACTTAAATTTCCCCTTTGTTGAAGCTTCATCCCATTACTTCTTGTTCTGACCTTGGTGAATAATTAGAATAATTGGCCCCTGACCTCCTTCTATGATTCTTTATGTATTTGGAATAGAGATGGGTGCAGACCAGAAAATGTGGAACTGTATCCTAATGCCCTGACAGCCTCAGGAAAACATACAGCCTTGGGACTTCTGTTCGACCTCCAGTAAGGTTAAAAACTAAGTCTAAATGTTAGAACAGCATTCCAGCTTTAAAGCAGCTCACTTGTGCTAGAGTTGTGTTCTCGCATAGGTTGATCAAATTGTCTATATACAGCAAGCCAAAAGTGTTTCACTGAATTGAACTTTACTTATTTGGTCACAACTACTTGGTCACTGAATTCAGAGCTCCCCTTGTTTAGCCACAAAGGTGATGGTAAGACATTTGTAGTTAAGAGAAGTAGAGGTTTTCATCAGAGGAACTTGCATGGAATTTTCTGATACAGCATCTGAACAGTGCCAAATCTTAGCAGATCCATCAAAGGAAACTGGGATATTTGAGGAGATATTCTCTTGGCAGAAAAGCTGCATCCATGAGCCTTTAAGATACAAAATTTTAGGTTAAGCACACCCTTTCACTGTTACTGTTGAGTTTAGGAGTCTGAATCTTCTTCACAGTCACAGGTTTAAGGTTTGGTTTTTTTGTTTTTTTTTTTGTTGGTTGTTGTTTTTTTTTTTTTTGTTGGTTGTTGTTGTTTTTTTTTTTGTGTGGGCTTGTTTTGTTTTTTTTATTGATGCCCTTAATTTCTGACATTAAGGTTTGTTTCAGATTCAAAATATTTATCTTTTCTATGGAAGTCATAAGTCACTGGTCTAGGTAGTGACAACTAAGTATTTTAAAAAGTCATTTTAATGAAATAATTTTGTATTTTTACATTTATATTACATATATATTTGCTCACTAGGGTGGATCTTGGAAGATGATCAGAGGAGTCCATTTCTTTCCCACAGAGTTTATAATTCTGTTCCATATGAATGCCATATACTTAATGCTATTTTCCAGTGTCATGAAGTGAACCAAGGAACTTCTATTCGAGAGATACTCATGACCCTGAGATCATAGAAACCTTGGTAATCTCTAAAGACAGAGCATTTGTGTGCCCTGTACTCCCAATCCTCTCATCCAGCAAATGTAATGGTTTTAGAAGAAAAAGAGCTTCTGTCTTCCTTGTAGCACTCAATGATTAGATCAGCCATTGGCATTGTCTGAAATTGCCTTGAAATGCTGTAGAAATTATGTCTTGTTAGTAGGACTTCAAATGATATTCATCAACAATTTATCAACAAATTTATTTTTAGAAATACATAAAATTATTTTGTAGCTAATATATACTTTTGTTTTCTATTACAGTCTGTGGCAAAAAGTTACACAAGATTGGTATATTATTCTTGGTAAGACTTCTGATTGCTCTCTTATCTTTGGAGATCTACTATTATTACACTTGGTTGTACCTCTTTTCCACATTGACAGTGTTGTTGTCAGTGAGATCTGTAACTCACTGATTTCAAGAGAAGTATAGAGGAGAGCTTGCTCTAAAAAACAGATTTTTGTTCTAAATGATGAAGGAAAATAATTTTGTGCATAGAACAACACACTCAAGTGGCTAAATTCACAAGTGATGTGTAATGAAATTGAACGTTTTCTCAACTTCTGCTCCATTAACTTGCTACTTCACTGGGAAAGTACAGCAATGGCATATTGAAGTCTTGGTCCTAAATTAAATAGGTAGATAAGTAAATTTTATCGGTGGGACCAGATTTCATGCCCTGCTTGACAGTTGTGACAGAAGGTAACTTCTGAATTACAGCACCTTATCATTCATGGCATGTCACAAAATCTTAGCACCCTTGAGTATGATTAAGTAAGTGACACCTCTTAATAACTTATCATATGTCTTGAAGTAAGTCAGAAGTCAGTGCTGGCCTGATGTCATGATCTCAGCTGCTACCAAACATGAAAAAAAAAAAAATTACGCACAAGCTAAGGGTCAACATCTCACTCAGACATCCAGTGAAGGCCTTCTAGAGTAATAATTAAAATGAAATGGAAATAGTCCTAACACGGGCAAGGAAGAATCATATAGTAGGCAACAGAAGTATTGTTTATGAAGTGCACATTACAATGATAAGTTTTACATACCAGTCACTTAATTTGGTGATAGAAGAAGGTACAATAGAGTCAAAATGGTTGATTACAACTAATATGTCATGGAAGGGAAGTTGCCACACTGATCAATAATTATGTAAATATTTTTTAGAATCCTTGTCTTTTTTTTTTTTTTTAATTTCCCTCTATCAAGAATGTTTGTTAGTGTTATTAAGATATATTCATTAAGAAAAGAAAATTCCTTTCTGTAAGAATCTTTTTTCTAAAATACTAAAATTCTGAAAATGTTACTTGAAAGTTCAATACTTACAAAAAGAACACTAGTTACTTTTTTATCTAAATAATGTTTTTGCTAGTTAAAAAAAAAAGAAACTAAACAAGTAATTTTACCTGTTCAGTTCCTGAAAATGCAAAAAGGCTGAAAGTTTATGTATTTTTTCCATAGTATGCTGCAGACAAAAATTGTGAAGACAATTTTTGATGAAAATTATAATAAAACACCAATTTTTCTAGTGATACCCACAAGTTTTTATCTACGTTCATTTGAAACCTTCAAAGGGAGGTATCAAGAAGCCTTAAGAGTGTATTTTTTTTATCATCTACATTAGTTACTTTGCAATTCCATATTTCATTATTCTATCCTGCTTGAATTAGGCATCCTGAGATTCTCTTTGTATTATAGATTGTCTTGATCACAGTTCATCTAAGGTAGAGGATCACTTAGCTTTTCTTCACAGGACTGCAGCTGAGATCCACATTTCTCAGGAGACCATCTCTGATACAAGGTAAGTGACTCCCAGGAGGAAGCACACAAATTTACATTGATTAGTACGTTCAGATACCAGAAATATCTGGTACATAACCCTTTCTCAAGATTCATTAATGTCCTCTTTGAATTACCCTGCAGGAGTATGAAGCTCTAATGGAAAACCATGACTATGAAAGAGACAGTAGTGCTGCCTTTTGAGTGTCTCTGATGCCACTAAGGCATATTTCCATACTTCTAGTCCAGGGTTCATATATTTAGACAAAAAGAAGGAAAAGAAATGTACTCTTATCTTTCCAAGGCTAACAACGCTCCCAAGATTTAAAAACCCCTAGTGCCAAAATAAAGTGCATGAGTGTGTCAAAGTTTAGGAGAGGGAGTGTAACACCCCAAGGTCATACAAAAGTAATCCTTTTTTTTTTTTCTTTTAAAATTTGTTTTGCTGTTTTCAATGAGGGTCTTCCAGTATCATATTTGATACGGTCTCAGTGAGCACAGTGAGCACTAAGATGTTACTTATCATGTACTGTGGGTATATGGGTTAGAGATGGGTTGGAGATGGCCTCTCTGCAGGCAGCAGAAAAGGAGGAGAAGGAATAAGTCTGCAAAAGGAAAATCAAGTTACACATATTGCTCAGAAGTGCAATGGTCACTGCTGGTTCTATAAAGCAGTCTTAAATTGAATGTCCCCATGGCTCATGTACCCTCCTAGACCATTTCATGCTACTTCCCTCGAGGGCAGTTAAATACCATAATGCTTTTGGTAAAAACAAAACTAAAAGCAGAGAGAACAGGTGGCATAGTCATGACTGTACAGAAGACGTGTGGCAAATCAGAAACCTGAATGAGGATATTTTCATTACAGCATTGGTGATCTAACTACTTCTATTTTCCAAAACACCAAACAAGCAGGTATCAGCCAAGCAAACTAAAGACACAATGCATTAAGAGGAGTCTGCATGGGCTCAAAATGAGGAAATCAATTACTTAAACTGTTGACTGCAGATGGATTGGATAAGTATAGGTAAATTCTTCACATCCATTATTAACTCCTTTCAGCTTTTTATTGTATCAGCAGAATGGAGGAAAAGGGAGAAAAAAGAGAAAAAGATGTGTCTGTTTTAGGAGTAATGAAAACGATTATTTTTTTTTTTTTTTTTCTAAGGAAAGCTGTAACAGGGCTTCATCAATTATAAACCAAGAAAGACAGGGGCAAGAAGAACATACGGCAGGTTGATTTTTTTTTTTCTTTTTTTGTGGGGGGGAGGGGAGTTCGGTGTTTTTTTGTTTGTCTGTTTGTTTGTTTGTTTTTCCTTCTCTTCACTCTTCCTTTACTCTCTTTGCTTTTGTGCTCCTTCTTCAACCAGGAGCAGCTCTGCCACAGCGAATGCACATCTGATGTACAACACTGGTTCATGGTTAGAAAATTCTGACAGCTACTCTCTGCAGGTTTCTTGGGTGAGGGTTGGGAGGGGAAGAAAGTAAGTAGGATCTCTATGCTGTGTTTGAGTGTAAGATATTGTGCTTCAGTGGCCTTTTGCCTCTGAATGCACAGTCCTACATTCAGCCTGGAACCATCAAAGTCACATGTGCAAACAAATAATCTATTATTGACATTTAGTGGCAAATACTAATATTATTCAGGGAAAGGTGTGTAAAAAAAAAAAAAAGTCTTTCAAGATCTGAAGATAAGTTCTCTTCCTACTGCCTGCACCATGACTGCTTTCAATTCTGCTGAGGAACTAGTTTGCTCTTTTTGAATCCAAACCCCCCTTTTCTTCTCTTTTCTATTTCCCCCCTCCTCCTTCCCCCCCCCACTTCTTTCTTTTCTTTTCCTTTTAGGTTCTCAATTTTTCTTTTTTATCTTCTACCTCTTTGTTACTCTTCTCTGTGGACCCCTCTGCCGAGATCAGATTTCTTTTGTTTTTGCCAGTTTCATTTTCACTTTCTAAAACTCATTATTTCTTTTGATGACCAGCATTCATCCTTCTAATAATTCAGATATAAAGAAAGACAGTATGTAAAGAGAATAGCTAATAACTTTCCCTGTTAATGTTTCAGCCTGCAACAGAAGCTGACATCCTCAGGAGGACATGGTAACAAGTTTTGGAGAAACTTGTGAGAGATCTGCCATGGAAATTAACAGGAGAGACCCTAGTCACAAAGAAAGAAAACCAAATTCTTCCCTGGGCTAGTGACAGCCCCTTAACTCATTTGTGTTTTCTTCTCAGAGGCATGGCAGAAAAAAACCTACGGATGGGAAAAAGGGATGCAAAGATTGATTTTCAAATATCATGAAAATGGACCAGATCCTCAGCTGGCATAAATCAACACAGACCCACAGGAATCAATGCTGCAATGCCAATTTACACCAGATGAACACCTGGCCCAATAAATCTATCATGCTCTGTATAACAGGGTGAGTGGGGAGGGGGAATGTGGTGTGAATTAGTGCCTGGTCAAAGAGGCAGTGAAATAGAAACACAGTTCCTTCTCTTGTTGCAGAGGGCTAGCTGCAGAAACTGAATCCTTTGGGGGGGAAAGGCTGTCCCTGGGGTGTTCTTGTGTCCTTTGCTCCAGCTCCTGCAAAAGAGACCAAGGACAAGGTAGCACAGCCAGTGCTTCCTTGAAAGTTCAAGGGAGATTAAGGCATCGATTCCAAATTACAAAGAAGGGGCTGTTAAGAGGGAGCTGTTAAAATGTTAAAGAACCCTTCTGTGAGGGCTCTTCCTCACACCAATCCACTCTTTGCCCAGAAAACCCTGTCAGAACATGTCCTAAGCTGGTATTGATAATGCGGTATGTCTTCTACCTCTCCAGTGTTTGAGCATTTTGGCATGATTAAATGAAATATTGCATCTGATCCTGTACCACTGCTGTCTCTTTTGTACATAAAAAAATGGCTTGGGGCTTGCTTATGGTTTTGAGCTATGTGATGTGCAAAGTGTGACATCTCTGAGGTGTTGCTGAAAGACAAAGAAATCACTTTTCTTTATTTCTTTCAGTGAGTGCTTTCCTAATATTTACCCTTCCTCACTTTCCATCCCTCAGAGAATCATAGTTAGGAGGAAAGTAGGAAACAGGAAGAAAAAAGATTGTAAGAAAGCACAAAGGGTTGTTTTTTTTTCCATTTGAGTATTGAAAATCTCAATTAAAAATATCACACACAGAAAAACCAAACCCACAAGCAGCTTGAGTTGAAGGTAAGATGAACAAGTTTTGCTCAGTTCTCAATGTTCTACTCTGACATTTGCTTTTTGAGAGCAAACGCTAACAGCTTTAAAGGAGACTATGATTAACTCTCGATATTGTCAATCATTCCATGAAGTATTGCAACCCTTCTTTACAATTTGCTGGCAAGTTTTTGGGGGAATTTTTTGCCCTCTTTTTTTCTTCCTTTCTTTGTTTCAAAAGCAATTTAGTTTTAAATAAAGCAAAAGGAATACAGTGCATATCATCCAAAACTAAATACCAGCTGGCTGTCAGAAACTAACAGAGGCAGGTCCTTTCCCAGTGACAAAAGTGAAATAAAATTTCACTTAACATAAAAAGGAAAGGAAGATATGTTTTTGGATGTAGAGGAAGAATAATGAAAAGTGATATACATAAAATGGCAAAATTATATTCATATTCAAAATGAAAATATTCTGTTTCTGCTCATCTATGAAAAGCTCAAAGGGTGAAGTAAAAAGCAAGAATCAAAAATTAACAGTATCAACCCATCAAAGCAGGGAAATTGTATCACCATCAGACCAGCACTGCAAACAAGCACAAACACGACCACGTGTCATGAGAATTTTTAACAATTTTATTAAAGAACTCATAAAGGATAGCAAGGACTTGACCTTGGTGGCCAAGGAGATTGGCTCCAATTTTGTGGCTTTAATGAATAAAAACCTGCATTTTCTTAAAGTAGTTTGAGGCAAGTTTTTCAGTGTCCACTGTTCATAGACAGGTATACCAGGGATGAGAACTTTACCACTTAAAGGCTGCCACTTCATTTCCTTTCAAAGCTGTATAAAGTAGGGAAAGAAACCATATGTGTCTACCCACATTAGCCCTCTGCAGAATACTGAACTTCTCTATAGACAGAAACCCACACATCCATCCTCTGCAAAGACATCAAAAAGATAATGTTTCTTGTCCAAAGAATTCACAATTCACAAGGCGATTTGAGGCACAGTTAAAACTTTGCTAGGTCTTCTCTTCCACCAGTTCATGGTCATATGCTTCCTCCCTCTCTTCTTTGTCTCCTCTTTTTCTCTTAGCCCTATTTTCAGGACTTTTTTGGCTTTCCAGCATTTCTCTATTACTTCTATTTTTGTGTGTGCCCCTTCCCCTTCTTCTATCCACCCCTTCTCTTTGCAGCTGCAAACAGATCTGTTCTCCCTTCTTTCCCCACCACTGTTATGTTCTGATTTAGACCACTGTGAATTTTTCCACCCACGCAGTCCAGATCCCTGATTTATTCTATGTGTGACCTGTACTTGGGGCAGTGCCTCCAATTGTTTCAGCTGCTTCTAAACAAAGAGCCATTTAATTGTTCCCTCATTTATCTTCAAGAAGAGGTGGCTGCTAGACACACCCACTTCCCTGAGATTTTCCCCACTACAATTGAGCTATTTTGTTGTTTTCTTCAAATTTAAAATGCAAGAGAACAGCAGACTAAATCTTTTGGGGCAGATGAAACTCCATGGAGAGGATGAAATATCAAGCATTTGAAAAGGAGAGGGAAAGTGAGAGAAAAAGATTACAGGATAAAAATGTAAAGATAAATGCAGATTTAAGATTTTAAAATGTTCTAAAAGGTCTCCAAGGAGAGATACAGGACTTTTTTCAGAAGAAGACAGTCTTACAGGGGATATTTTATATATATACTGCAAAGCTCTCTAACAGGTTAGCCAGGTTAGGTGTCAGCATGTTCTTTTCAAGATACAACTTCCAGAAAATTGAGTGTGAAAAGAAGGTGGAAAAAATGAAGAAAGAGAAAGAAAGAAAGGAGAACTGCTTGACAGAAGGCCTTCACTTTTTCTTTCTCATTTAGCCATACTGCATAAAAATGCACTTAAATATATCTGAAATGTGTTGCTCATAACACTCCCTACAACTTCTGTCTTGGACTATGATTTTCCCAGAAACCTTTCTCTTTCACTTCTTTAGGAGAGGAAAAAGTATTCTCTCTGCCAATAACACCTCTGTGAAATCTCAAAGGACAGCACTTCTTGCACCTATGCTTTTCCTCCACAAGTTTCCATCTTCCTTTAATGCATCTCTATTTTAAGCTTTAAAGTCATGTGACTTAAATCCACATAAGTGTTGATTGTACATGATTGCCTTTATTGATTCTTCCTGGGACAGAACTTGCCTGTATCCAACTTCTTACATAGTTTTGCTCTGTACTTTTTTTTCCATTCTTTCTGTAATACTTTCTTTTTTACTGTCTTTCCATTTATATGATTATTCTTTTTGCTGTGGCAGTGCTTCAGATTTCCAGGCAGTTACAAAAAGTCCTGTTATGCTACACATGCAATAGGTATATCTCTTAGCATGTATAGAATATCTCTGTCTTGCTCTGAGGAGTGCCTTACAGTGTAATAACAACTAGTAAATTTGAAAAAAAAACAAACAAAAAACCAAACAAAAACCCCCAAACAAACAAAAAACCAAACCCACAACAAAATACAAGTAAAAACCACCTGAGTAACCTAAAATTAAGGAAAAAAAAATAGAAAATATTGTAGTGAGGAAAAGTGAGTATACTAAAGGGTAGTGTGCTGCTGTGCTTCTGGTAAGGATAAGTAAGACTCATAGACCCTTTTATTTTAGACCATTACATTGCAGTAGAAACTAAGTATAGGTGCTCTTGCTACCTGTCTTTTGTGGGGCAGGATGAATCGTCTCTTGATTACCTCATGATACTTAATTGATACATTTAGACCAGTGGACCTCCCTCTAGGTTTTTTTTCCAATAAGAAGAATTTGCCAGAAACTACTCAGTTATTTCTCTGATTTGCCTTTGTCCTTCCTTATCTCTAATAAATTCAAGGGTGATACTGCTTTCGCTATTAATGCTATTTTGGGTATCTCTACATGGATCTGATTTTTAGAATATAAAATCATTCACGTCTCCTTTCAAATTTTCTTAAAATTCACTAATGGCCTCACTAATGCTTGCTCCATTCCTTACAATTTGCACCCATTTTCCACACAGGGACTGAACAGGTATCCTGGGTGCCAGAACAACCCTGATGAAATCAGTGTGTGACTCATATGCTTAGAATTGGGCACCTGGTTACACTGAATGAGAGAATCTGAGAACATATCTCTAGATTTAGCTCCAAAAATAGTTGTTAAGGCTTAAAAAATATAATTTTCCTGTATTTATACAGGAGGGAGTGTGACTCCTCTTAAGTAGGATTCAATTTCAGAAAACAGACAATTGAGAGGAAAAATCCAGAATGTTACTCTTTTTTTTCTTTTTCTTTTTTCTTCTTTTCTTTAGATGATGGACTTGAACTCAGATCATTTGCAAGACTTTTGGATACAGATCAGCAACTGTACACAGAGAGTATGAATCTTGAATCTTCCATTTCACACTCTGCCTGAACAGGGTAATAGCTTGAGGATCCTCATCTGCAAAAAATGATGAGAGTAGCAAACTTTCTATGATTACACAGCTGGGGAACAGACCACAGGATCTTTGGATGACTGAATGAAGGAGAACTAAAAAAGCATTTGATTTTTACTGATGCTTAGATGTATGCACACTGGAGCTGATAAATGAAAGGAAGAACTCTATAGTCCTCCTCTGCACAGGAGAGAGAAGAGAAAATAAAATACAGTGCTGAAATTCAGCTAATTTGGAGAGTAACATTACTGTACACATCTTAGCAGTCTTGTTTGAAGATGTGGCAATCAGTGACCCTGTCTGAAGTTGTGGGAAAATGAGCACAGAAAAAGAAAAAGGGCTCTTGAGGACACATGACTCCCATGTTTATCAGATGGAATATATCCCAGAGGGGTAGCCAGGAGCTGAGAGTGATGCATGTTTACAGATTCTTCATCTGTCTGTGAATCCTCCCAAAATCTTTGAAAATCATTATATTTTCCTTTTTTCACCAAAGGATGTTATAGAGATCTTTACTTACTCTTTTATTATGGCTTAACTTTAAGAAAACCAAACATCTCACATGCTAAGTGAAGAGATGTTGTGGAGTTAAAATGTGGAAGACAAATGATGCACAGACCTCAAGTTGATTGTCTACAAAAAAAAGATGCTTTCCCCCCAGATTTTTTCAGTTGATACTACCAAAATACTTCTTATGTGTAGGTAGCAGGCAACCATATGTATCAAAAGTAGATGAAGAGGAAAAAACAGAAGCTATCTAAAAGAACAGTCAGATCAACATGGATGCTGCAGCAACTAGGAATAAGATTTTTATTTTGTCTTGAGAAGTATTAACAAGTTCAATTCATTCATTGGTTTCAAGAGGAGCCTCTGAATCAGCTGCCTTTGATTCTTTATGTAGCATTAGGAAGGTGATTGCAGAAAGTAGCCTCTGATGGGACAAACCCAGACAAGACCATACTTGTGAGCTAACTCATTATGGGCATTTTTTCCTTTTGTTTTGTTGTTTTTGTAATTTAGAAGAATGCAATTAAAACTGAACTTGATAATTCATTCTGAACTGGTGAGAAACAGTTCCAGAGATTGTGACTATGCTATGTAACTATTGATATAAATATTAATGAGATTTCATTGGTTTATGTTCTTTTATGAAGCACATATCTTATCTGAACAAGTAAAATTAAAGTATATTATTTAACATTACAGTGTAAATAAGACTGTAGAGACAGAAAAATATGTATGCACAGTGAAATGCAACATACATATTCTGTGAATATGCTCATGGGTAATTTTGCATTTAAATCTGTGTGTTATACTCTGCATTATGTACTTCTCTATATTATGTACAGACATTGTATAGCTGGATTATTAGATGCTCATTTACAAGTATATGCAGTCACAAGATTTGAAACTGTTGCACTCAAAAGCACATATACCCATATTTCCAGAATCTCCATCATCCATAAATGCAAGAGAGAATTAGAACAGACTAAACAAGTTTGGATCTCAGTCTGGACTATACCCTGCGACTGAAATTCATTGAAATTAACTTATTCTACCAGCAAAAATCAATCAATGTATAAAACTAATCATATAGTTGATGACAGAGTAAGAAAATTGTGAAAGAATAAGAAAATCTTATTCCATTCTCAGCTCAATAGGTTCATCATAGCTGCCTTCAAAGTGAAGTTCATTTTAAACTCAGAATCTTCAAAAATCCCAGAAAAACGAAACAAAAGAAAACAAAACACTGACAGAGCCTAAAGGGAACAAACAGCTAGAGCAAAGCTCAATACCTGGCTAGATTGAAACAAGCAAGGAAGTAACTGAGAAGAAAAAAAAAAATAAGCTTAAAAGAAGTTTGACATTCAGTGTACTGTTTTGCTAATTTTTTTTTTTTTTTTTTTTTTTTTTTTTTTTTTTTTTTTTTTTTGAGTAGAAATGGAGTTGCTTAAACAAAATTGTTCTCTGTAGTGTCAGAGACCTGGAGAAGATGGCTGTAGCTCAGGCCCTGCAGTAAGAGAACACCATATTCAAATTGGATCAAGATTTAAATCTCCTGCACTGGTATGTTCAGTTCATTTATTGTGAGGCACTGAAAAGTCAAATTTGATATTATGTGATTAAGCTACATCTGTCTCAGCACAAGCAGTAACCATATTTCTTTAAGTTCAGCAGGTGTTTTGCAAAGAATCTAAAGGATTTTGTACAAAAATAATGCCTATAATAAAGCACCAGTGATGAAGAGACAGCTCTTTATATCACTGATATATTATAGTTTCGTTCTAATAAATGTCATTGCCAAATATTTCAAAACCTAAACCAGGTTTGCTGACTGAACTGTTTTGCAAGCATATTTGCTATGCCTTATTGCAAAGATGTTCTTTTATAGACATACAGTTTAGAAATTTTATTTGACACTGCTGAGTACTAAATTAGCAGCTTTTCAACTTTGCCAGACTCGTGCAACACAATTGAGATAAAAGGTAAAATACGTAACTTCTGCATTAATTCTTGTTGACAGTGTCATAAGAATCCTCAAGATGTGTTAATTGAGCCTACAGTATGTGAAACAGATTATGAAGTCCCTGCTCCCACCTTGAGATCCATTCCCCCTCCTCCCCACCTCTCACTTTGCCTCTTCATTCTGCACTAAGGCTATCATTACGATACATGAATACATATATGAATGTAGCCTGAGACTTGCACCAAGACATGCAGCTCTTCACAAAGAAAACAAGGCTTTGCTGTACTCTGCTTCTGAGAAAAGGAATGACATTTCCATCTTTCTGGTTCTCATTCCTTGCATTTAATGCTGGGGAGTTACTTCAGGCTATGATTTTAAACATCTAAGTGTACTGCTTCCTAAGTCATCAGGGTCAGGGATACACCTCTGCAAGCACAATCCTGTTGAATTTCCAGTAGAAGAGACTCACAGAGTTCCCACAGAAGTTTGCAAAAGTTTCAAGATACAGAATTGAATGGTATTTATTTAAAGTCAGGTTTGTAATATGAGTATACATCTTTTTGTTATTTTTATATTTATATAGAATTAAAAAAATCTCTTAAAATGTAATTTTTAATGATTTTTTGTTTTGTTTTGTTTTGCTTATCCTTTTTAATAAAAGGAGGGAACTAGCAAACAAGTAGAATCAAAATTGTCTAACTTTTATAAAACTCACAAGTTTGGGAGGGACAAATAAAGGATATGTTTTCTGTGGAGATTTTATTTACTTTTTTTCCTCCAAGAATCCTTGAGCAAAATTTTTGGAAAAATATTTTTGGTCATTTCTGACATAATTTACCAGCAATATCCAGAAGTTTGAGGAAGGTTAGGTCTGTATGATAATAAGTATAAAACAAGAAAAGTAAAATATTGTGTTAGTTTCTATTTCCAGCATATTCTTGGCCAGCAAAGACCTGAGGATGTCACATGGAGTCCTGTAGGTTCATATTGAAATTTTTTTTTTTTTTTTTTTTTTTTTTTAAATGTGGAGTTTGAGTCAGGAAGTTTCATCACCTCTCATTTCTCCCCTAACAAGTGCTAGACCAGACAAATCAAACCATCAGACTCAGGGAGAGGTTGGTCTCACTGGTTCTATAGCTTTTAATTTCAATTGGCCTACAAATACAATTTAACAAGTTGTCCAATCTTTTATTTAAGCTATGAGAGAACAGCAAAAATTAAATTATTTCTGAGTGAGAAGCATAGCATGCAATCAAAAAAAAATTCAGCTTACAACTCTGCAGTACTGTATTAAAATACTCTTCAAGCACTGTTTTGAACTTTATTTAGATCATCAATTTTTGCTATCCAGGCAATTGTATAACGACCCCAAGTCAGCTGACATAAAGTATCTGAGGTGTGCAATATCCTGAGGAATGTGATTTCTTTAGTTTCTTCCCACTGTTGCTGCAGAGAAATAAATGTTTCTCTGTTCCTGGCTGAGACAGTTCATTCTTACAGGCACCCATTTCTTTCCATCAGTTATGGAGGGAGCCCAGTGTGACTATGCTTCTAACTCAGGCATCTCAGTTAGGTGTGCGTAGCTAGTTAGGGGAAATCCAAACCAAAATCAATAGCAATAGCAAAATCTGTTCCAGACTCCTGGGAAGCAAAAATTCCCCAGTCTCTCCCTCTCTCTGCCCTTCCTCTGACAACCACTGGACCAGGTGCCTTCCTTCAGTGTGCACTTTTTGTGGACCACTCCAGCTGCTCTGCCTGGAGGATGATGAAAACAAGGAGGACAAAATGGAGCTCCAGAAACAACCTTTTCAATGTGGCCCTGGAATGCAGCTTCCTCTGTGGAGAGCCTTTCTGGGATCAATGGACCAGCTCTGCAATGCATGGTGACTGATGGAGAAGACTACAAAATCTAGAGTATGCTTAATGGTCATGGTGTGAATGGTTGTCTGGTATTTACTTTTGAATTAATTTATCTGCTGTGACCCTGAGCTGATAAACGAGAAGTTCCTTGAAAACCCGCTTGGCTCACAGGGTTTCATTTAAAACCTAGTTAAGAATTTTGTCTGTTATGAGGTAAGTGTTACCTGTTTTATCTTTAAAGAGCCTGAATTAATGTTTTCAGTGACCCACTGTTACTGGTGAGAAAAAAAGGAAAAAAAACCCAACAAAGTGAAACAAAATGTTAATGAGGTTTCCATCCTCTCCATCTAAATGTTGTGCCTTGACAAAATTTAACAATGGGATTTGATTGCATCAATTTTTTTTTTTTCTTCTTAATAGAAAGTCAATATACTTGATGTGTTTTGAGTTTCACGTAGGAAAATACATCCCATTTTTAGTTAGTACTCTGGAAAAAAATTTCTATGACATGAAAAACAAAGCTATTAAAAAAAAAAAAAGGAAATATATTAGAATTAA
Source organism: Heliangelus exortis (assembly GCF_036169615.1). Classification (NCBI taxonomy): domain Eukaryota; kingdom Metazoa; phylum Chordata; class Aves; order Apodiformes; family Trochilidae; genus Heliangelus; species Heliangelus exortis. The sequence goes on along the minus strand of NC_092454.1, from coordinate 7,474,324 downwards.
TGTCTGTGTCAGTGCTGTGAATAAAGGAATATATGAATCTCATGATTTCCACACCTGCTTATAATGCAATGCATCAGGGAGACATCAGATAGGTAGATGATTTTCTCTTTATAAGGCCAAAGTTTGCAGTTTAGATGAATCTTTCACCTTGTTTTCAGTAACATACTACAGGAAATATGTTCACCATCTGTAGAGATTTTGGAAAAAGAAATTATTGGAGAGCTCAGAAATGTGTCTTTGGGGTGCGATAGCACTGTCATGTCCTACAGAAGATGAAATAATCCCTTCTTTCTGTTTTGACAGACAGTACAAGAAGTTGCTCATTTACATTGCTGCAACAGAGATACCAGCTCTGAGTTAAGAAACTTCCAATGGTGAGGTTGCTTAGGAGCCAGAATATAATTTCATAGGGAAACAGTGGGTTTTCCAATTTAGAAAGACTTTCAGAATTGTTTAGGTGTTCTGCTTTCAATTAAGTCTCTTGTAAGTACCTGCACTTGCTGAAATTAACAGCAAGTTTCTCAGACAGTGTCTGCTTCTGGGACTGATAATGGTCGATGTTTATAGTTACAGCTGGAGACTGGGATGCAGAACCAAGGACACTGCTCAGTTCTGAGGAACATTTTGCCCTGTGGAAGAAGAAAAGGAGTAAAAAAGGTCACACCTGCAACTCTCCTTTGGGGAGGAACAGACAAGATAAGTGACCAAAATTGACCAAATAGAGTATTCCATCCCATACATGTCATACTCAGTATAAATTTGAGGGATCATGAGGCTCAAACCCCTTCCTGCTTCCCCTTCTTCCCTTGTCCCTGTTTTGCTTTGGCATCCTGGGAGGATTCCGTCTGTTCTTCTGCCTGTGGTCCTGATCCATGCCAGCCTGAATCTGTGTGTTTCTGCCTCCAGCTCTTGACTGCTGCTGACTCCAGGATTCCAGCATGGACTTTCCCAGGGCTGCCCTGCAGCCTCGGTGGTGACGTGAGAGTTATTGGCAGGAATGTGGTATCATTTTTCCTGTATATTTATATATATTTACTAATTTTTGTTTCATTAAATCTGTGTAGTTTAGTTTCCAAGCCGTAAGTCTCTCTTCCTTATTGTCTCTCCTTTCTTTATCAGGGAGAAGAGGGGGATTAATAGAGAGCATCTGTTATTTGTTTTAATTGCCAGGACAGTGTTAAAACATGGCATTAGGCAACTGCTAAATCAAAACAATAAGTGTGGTTTCAAATTTGGTACAAGCCTAGGCCTTCAAGTCAGCTTGTTGTCTCTTTGAGCCATGTACTTTCGTGCTTCTATGAAGAACTATTTGAGGATAAAGGCACAAAGATGACAAGTGATAACAGGAACTCAGTTTCCATCTCTTTCTAGACTTTGTGTATCCTGCAACAATTGTCTTTTATATTTTCATACCTCCCTGGCTTGTCAGGTCATAAAGATGCTGCTGAAATAGCCTCTGGTCACTACTAGTGACTGAAGCTGCAGAAGAACAAGGAAATATGAAATAGTCACAATTATTATCTAGTCACCCTGAAAATAGGCTATATTTACATATCCATAAAAAGATCTATCTGTGCAAGGAAATACTATCAATACTAGTTTACAGATAAGAAACTATAAGTCCTTTAAAAATGGAAAAAATCCTACCATAGAGATTTTGAGAATATATTCAACTAAATATGATGGGTTAATTGAAATGATCTTGTCTATGACTTCTATGAGACAGACTGGATGGAATGGATAAATAGAATAGATATTCATAGAATCATAGAATCAAAGAAGAATGGATAAGGTTGGAAGGGACCTTAGACATCATCTAATTCCAGCTCCTCTGAATAGGCAAGTACAGCTTCCATTAGATCAAGTTGCTCAAGGCCAGGGATGGGGTAGCCATAGATTCCTTGGGCAACTTGTTCCAGCATCTCACCACCCTCACAAGAAAGAATTTTTTTTCCTAATGTCCAACCAAATCTCCCCTCTTCAAGTTTGAAACCATCTCCCTTTGTCCTCTAGCAATATAACCATGTAAAAAGCCCTATCCCAGGTTTCTTTTAGGCACCCTTAAGTTATTAGATGGTTGTTACAAGGTCACCTACGAATCTGTCTAGGTTGAACATACCCTAGCCTTTCCTCAGCCTGTCTTCACTGGGAGGTGCTGCAGAGCTTCTGCTCATTTTAGTGGCTCTCCTCTGTACACATTCCAGGAACTCCATATCCTTCTGCTGGGGACTTCAGAACTGGACACAGTATTCCAGGTGGGGTCACAAGAGCAGTGTAGAGGGGAAGGATCACCTCCCTCAGCTCTCTGTCTATACTTCTTTTGATCAGCCCAGGACAAAGTTGGCTTTCTGTGCTTCAGGAGCACACTGATGGCTTGTGTTGAGCTTCTGTTTCACCTCCACCCCCAAGTCCTTCTCCCCAGGGCTGTCCTCAATCCTCTCTTCTCCCAACCTGTACAGGTGCATGAACTGCCTCCTGTCATGTTCCCTCTGAATGGCAGGAGTTTATATGAGTGGTTGTATTTCCCTTGCTTCAAAAGGTAAATAGCTATAACTGTACTGTTATCTCTCCTTTGACCAAGATCTTTATTAAAAATTCTGGACTTAAACTCTTGGGATCCATTGGAAATCTCTGTGAATTACTCCTAGGGAATGTTACCTATGTTTCATTCCTTCAAAGTTGTGTTTGCATCCTTTCATAATCTCTTCGGTCTGGAAAATAAAAGGCGTCATCTTGGAATGAACAGGAACAGCCCTGTGCCTTAGTGACTACTAATGAGAAAAGGGTGAGGGTGCTTTATGAATGTTTATTTTTATTTTCTTATTTTTTTTAGAGCTATGAATAATCTGTTATTTATGGAATAATGGCTACATAAAGGGCATATAAAAATTTAATGATTCAGGCTTCCAAAACCAGAAAAAAAAAATTACAAATGGAAACCAACCCCTTTCCATGCTATCACAGATATAGACATATTCATTATTTAGCAGTAAATAATATAACCCAGACATTGAGTCACCACATTAGGATGGAGATAAAGTAGTGACTCCACTACCAAAGTGCAACTAGTGGTACATTATTAAACTAATTCTGAATGAGTCCATGACTCCACCTCTTCTCCCCAAACACACATAGGAAATGACTTGCTAATAGCTTGCTTTTACTTTAAAATTGTTTTACAAGTTTTGATGCTGAGGAATCAGAATCAAATTTTGTTTTGCCAACTTTTTATTTTATCAGAAAGTTCACTCAGAAACTCAGAAGCTACATATGTCTTAGTCTTTTTGGCAAGAACACCAAGGATCAAAAATGACCCTATCCTATGTCAGCAAATGGATTACACGTAAGTGCCTCCAAGAAGAAAAAAACACAATGACTTGGACTCTTTTCAAGAAAAGAAACTGAAACTTTCTTAATTTCCTGTGGAAGAACCGGTAGACGATTCTGAAATTGCTGTCCATTACCAAGGTCATAAACATGGGTCTGCAGCGAAATCAATTTCTTCCTTGCAGCCATGTATAATCATAGTACTGTATTTAAATTCTGAATCAATGCAAGCTAGTGGATCACACAAACAAAATAAACATAAGCACAGCTTTTCCAAGTCAGAGGACTCAATGTGGTAGTAAATCCACAATTTTATACCCTGAAGGATATTTTTCTTTTATAAATGTATTTGGGTTTTTTTTTAAATATGAAAAATTTAAACACTCACTAATTTCCTTTTACATACATACTATGTGAATAAAAATTCTCATTTTTGTATTATCTACAAATTCTCTATGTCACCCATGGTTTTGTTAGGTCTATCTCATATGTACTGTTACCACAGTGGCAACCTACTTGTTCTGGCAAACATACACAAGCTTGTCTGCCTATATTAACAGAGACTAATTTGCAGTTTAGCATTCAGACTGAAAAAAAAAAGAAATCTTTGTCATTTAAGAGAGACTGGACAACTGGGCATAACCTGCATCAAACACCATTGGAAAAGTCAAAGCTGAAAAATCCTAAATCTAAACCCTAAATCTAAAAAATCCCCCCTACGGCCAGAAAACTGAAACACAGCTATGTTTGTAAAGTCTGATAATAGTAGACCTAAACAGAACACCAAATCACTTAGAGCTTCAGGGCCTAAAATTAGTAAAAACGAACCAACCAACCAATCAACCTAAAAAAGCTTAAACATCTCAACCCAGATAATCTGTATTGAAGGGCAAACACTTTACAGTTTTGAGTGCACACACTCTTTTCAGGAAAACTCTTCAGGTTTAAAAGTATAGATCTCTCAGCATCATTCTTTTGTTCCATGGTGTAATATTTTACTGAAGTCATGCCTTTCTAGGTCTTATGCCCACTTACATCCATTTAAATGAGGTCAGCAACATAATGTACTGGAAAAGGCTTCAGGAAGAGAAGCTACAACCATTTAATTAAGAATATCTGCATTGGTTTGGACAAAATTTATCTTGCAGTGGTCGGTGCTGAGATAGAATTTATCAGAAATTAAATGGGTAGTTAGACAGAAACACACATTCACAGAGGGATAAAGGTATGAGTATATATGTTTCATGATTGTGTACCTGAAACAGTTCTAATGACTGACAGAGATAACTTGCCTGAGAGATTGTATACAGAGACTGATTTTTTGTTCAACATTGCTACATGATCTTTAAGTGCTCTCTATTAAATAATTTCAATTCCTTCCCTATTAACTCCCTCCCTTTTCTGAGACTGCATAAGGATATATTTTTTTTAGATTTGAAGAAGAGAGGGAAACAACTTTAAAAAGCCCTTGTGATCTTCTCCTTCTCCTTCCTTCCTTCCTTCCTTCCTTCCTTCCTTCCTGCCTTCCTGCCTTCCTGCCTTCCTTTCCTTCCTTCCTTCCTTCCTTCCTTCCTTCCTTCCTTCCTTCCTTCCTTCCTTCCTTCCTTCCTTCCTTCCTTCCTTCCTTCCTTCCTTCCTTCCTTCCTTCCTTCCTTCCTTCCTTCCTTCCTTCCTTCCTTCCTTCCTTCCTTCCTTCCTTCCTTCCTTCCTTCCTTCCTTCCTTCCTTCCTTCCTTCCTTCCTTCCTTCCTTCCTTCCTTCCTTCCTTCCTTCCTTCCTTCCTTCCTTCCTTCCTTCCTTCCTTCCTTCCTTCCTTCCTTCCTTCCTTCCTTCCTTCCTTCCTTCCTTCCTTCCTTCCTTCCTTCCTTCCTTCCTTCCTTCCTTCCTTCCTTCCTTCCTTCCTTCCTTCCTTCCTTCCTTCCTTCCTTCCTTCCTTCCTTCCTTCCTTCCTTCCTTCCTTCCTTCCTTCCTTCCTTCCTTCCTTCCTTCCTTCCTTCCTTCCTTCCTTCCTTCCTTCCTTCCTTCATTCGACGGAAGGGACGACTTTTTTTTTAAATAAATGTCTCTTGAAGCAGTACTTGTCTTCACAGCAAGTTTTTGTTTCTTTTCAGAAAGGGACATACATGTTAGGGTGTGGGGGGACAAGCTCCAGGGCAGAGGAGGGGAAAGCAGAAGAAAAGAGACTGATAGCTTTGCAACTAAAAATTATGTCTTCAAAAGCTTGAAGGCCTTGAGCACAAGATGTTCACAGACATGAATACCAAACCAGCAATCCTCTTATGTAGCAGATACTTTTCAGGAAGCTCCAATGATGTCAGAGATTTCAACATTATTCATGTAAAGAAGCAGAATTAAATTCCTCGGCTCCTGGCAGAGCAAAGGGGAGGCTGGAATTTACCTACCGTTGTTCAAGCATAGGGTGATAGCAAGGCTGCAGCTGCTTGTCTCACTCTTAAACAAACCTCCTAACCAGCCACCACGGAGCATCTTTTGCTCTGTTCCCATGGCAACACCTCTATCTGCTGGTGCCCATGGTGTCTCTAATGCTTTTGACTAGTTGGATTCCTTGGCACCTGCCTCCAGTGCCAGGTCTTGTCAAACCTTATTAGACTGAGAATCCATTTTGTCTGCACTACTGGGAAAAGAAAGCAGACAAATTTAGTTCACCTGAGATCTCTTTCAAATCCCAGTAAAGTAAATTTCTCAAGTTTCCAGCTAAGAGCTGAACTTGCCTAGGGCAAAGATGTGCACATGAACACACACAAATACACAGAATCTCCTTCCATCATATGCACTGCTTCTTCCTTCCTCTGTTGAGTACACATGTATGATTACACTCTCTTGTGTTCTCAGACTAATACAGATGCTCTTGCTTTTGTTTGCAAGACAAAGCCTCCTTAAAAAAGTGGTGTTTTATGCATGAGTAAACTGTCATACACAAACAACTTGCCTCTCAGGATTTATGCATTAGCTTCCTTGCACGTTTAGGGACTATATATCCCTCTCCAACACTGTCATACAGAAACTTTTTGGTTTTTGCAAGTGCTGAAGTGATTGACATGTTCAGACTCACAATAAAATACCCTTATGTTGCCTTTTCACACACTCATTCTTCTGCCCTCTAGAACCTATAAATTCAATAAGTTTTTCTAAATACAGAAAAAACTTTCATGTAGGGAAAAAAAAAAGGCAAATTTCTAACCAATATGTATGGAGGAATATTGTTATAAGTGCACGTGGATATGATTATATCGTATACTGATAACTCATATCTAACTATCTACATATGTATAAACATATTAATATGCAGGAATGACCTATATGCTGGCACCTGCCCTGCATTTTTGATGGACATATTTTGTCAGTTAAGGGAATTTCTGTTTTTACCTTGGTCCCTAAGCTGACTTTTCCAATCATGAAGTTCAGAGTTTGAATTTAAGTGTTTAACACTGTTGCTCTGGCCTTCATGTGTAATGTTGTAGAATGATAACTTTGTTTAGTCAAGTCTGAAAATGATCTGTCTAGTGATGTATAATCTAAATAAGTTATCTAAGTTCTTTCTATTGAGATAGAAAGGAAAAGACCTTTTGAAGAGGATTCAGTACACTAAATCTGCCCCTAAATGCCATCTTCTCAAAGGAACTTTGAGGATTGTATACTTTGGTAAGTATGTAAGTTACATACCTAAAAATAAATCTGGGTTGAAATGGGTATGCATTTGAACCCTCTTCTGAAGGAAAAACTCAGAAGTTTCTTCAAGTTAACTTCTGATGTGCAAGATTTTTAAAGCAAAGAATGAATCAATTTTCTGTTAGTCCCCTCCCCTAAGCTGTCCAAAGAAGCAATAGATCCTTGGAACAGGACTCTCAATGTGTTTGATAAAAAACAAAAGGCATTGCCTTTTTATCATGTGCCAGTTTTGTATAAGTTCATGGTTATGACTGGACATGGCAAAAAAAGTAACTAAGATATTTTATTGTGTCTGAACTAGTGGCTAAAGGATGATTCTAATTTTTGGTGTGATTTTTGCAAAATTAAATGTCATAATTATACGGATTGCACAGTATTACCAAGGCCTGTTGCCAGGAGCTTCTTTGGGACCCCTCTCACTGAGAAATGACTCGGTCTCCTTCTTAGAATTTTTGTCAAAGCACAGCTTATTCAGTGGGATTTCACTCAGCACCAGACCTGAGCTCCAGTCACAAAGCTTCCCCACAGCACACTGTTATGTTTGGAGGGTAACAATGTGAGCCTGTGGCTTAAAACTGTGTTTCATCTATTAAAGTTGAGGAAAATGCCAACAGTCATTAGCTAGAGTGGGGTGATTTAGTAAGAAGTTCTTTTCTATGTGGTTGGTGAAACACTGGAACAGGATGCCCAGAGAGGTGGTGAAGACCCCATCCCTAGAGGCTTTTGAGGTGAGGCTTGATGGAGCTCTGAAAAACCTTATCTAGTTAAAAGGTGTCCCTGCTGACCACAGGGATTCTATAGATGTTCCTTCTGTCAGACGCATTCTTTTCTAAACCCTATCCTGGTCACTGCAGAGTCTCAGAGTTTTGCATCATCTACATAACACTGTAACACACAACATTCCTCTTAGGACTAAGTAGCAAAGACAATGCCCCTCTGCTTTCTGTTTCATTCACATCCTTCAGTGAAACTCATTGCAGTTGGCTTTCAAACTTATCTAATTAAAACTAATCATCAAAGAAATCCAAGGAACCTGTTTACTCACAGAGATCAGTGGCTATGCAAATATCTTAGCGTGAGTTATTTGTCTGAGTCTCATTCTCTAATTGAAAGGCTTGGTTTTCCCCATCTCTCTGGTGCATCCTAAGACAATCCACAGTTCAGCTTATCTAGTTGTACCAATTATGTAGTTTAAAGATAATTGCATTAAATCACAGTGGTATCACTCAATTCAATTTCTCCTTAAGAATTCATAACACATAAACGTAACAGGAAACTAAATTAAGTGACAGTGTTGTCATTGTTTCCCACTGACAGTTTTGAATAGCTTTTCAGTTTTTCAAGGTTTCCTATAGGATACTCTCTGTCTGGGAGCCTCAAATGAATCCTAAAAACTTTTACACTTCTAGTTTTAAACTGTCCATCTTCAGAGGTGAGATTGCTGAACTAGCAAAGTCCTTTCTACAGGAAGTGATGAAACTCTTTGCCTCTTTGTCAAAATGTACACATTTTCTTCTTTTAAAAAAACAAACAAAAAACCCAACAAAAATTTAAAAAGAAACAAAACACAGAAGCAAACAATAAAAAAAAATCAATCAATCAAACAAACAAACATAAAACAAAGTAAAAAAATCCTTGTCTTTTCTTCCAAAATGGAGTAGTGCATTTCAGACAGTATGAATTTATTCCTTTTGCTTGTATGAAGCCAGAAAAAGTTTTTCCTAATGATATTCTGTTCCGTAATCTCAGTCTCATCTGTGCATCAAGATAACCTGAGACCACGACATTCTTATGTTAGTTGAGTTTAGAGGTGATGTTCCTTTCACAAGAAAAGTTTTAATCCCTGGAGAATAAAGACTCTATATCTCCCTCACAAATAGTCTAGGCAGAAAGATGGATAACCTTGATAACTGAAAATTCAACCTTGCAAAAATTCATCTGCTGAATAATAAGATGTAATTTGTACATGCACTTGTTAATTCCATTCAAAGCTCTGACAGTGATGTTTTGGAGATTTCAGTGCATTTAACTAACCTAAATTGTACATTTCACATTCAAGACTTAAACTGAAACAATGACACATTTAACTAAAATTTAGAGTCCAGAAATGTTAGGATAAAACCAAATACTGTCTAATAAGATTTTATTATTTATTTTATTTTTTAAATTTATTTTATTTATTATTTTCATTAATGGTTTTGGGGGGGTGTACTCCTATTTCTAAAGTCCAGCTTGTATATGTATAAAACCACAATATTTTTTCACTTAGTCTTTCATATTTTGTCATTTTTAAAGCTGAAAAAGTATTTATTCTTTCTCCTTTGCCATTTTGTAACTTGCACATTTATCACTAGGCATTTTGCTCTAATGAATGACAGAAAGGTTGTGGCTGTACCATGGAAAAGTTCAGCCTCCGTTTCAGCTACAGCCTTTTTTGACTCCCTGGGAACAAGTGATTTCTGTTGTTATCATGAAAGCACCTAAGTTTAAGCACATGGAGCAAGAGAAATAAAGGACTGAGTGCTAGCAGGGTGATTGGTAGATGCTGTCTCATGCTAGAGATTCAAGAAATTTGGTGTAGCCATTTGTTGACAACATTAGGTACAGTCCTTTCTGCATTTGAAAGTCCACTGAAGATAAAACACAATTTGGTCTTTATTAGACATCTTAGGTTGAAAAGAAACATTGTCACATCAAATGAACACAGCAGCTTTGCATCTGGACCCAATCTGGTGAAACTCTATGGTGCTTTCCTATACTAAGTTGCCTGAGAGATCCACTCAGTTTCATCTCAATAATTTTTCTTCTCTTTCATGTTTGCTGATACAGGTATATCAATGTGAACATATAAAATTTATTTCAAAGGTATTTTAGCCTTGATTTTAGCCTGTGTGATCAAATATTACAAAGTCTGAAATGCTCTCATTCCTTGAACTGAGGTTAGATTGCTGTATTCTCTTGTTCTTTTCATTCTCAGATGTGGGCTGGAGCAGCACTTTAATGTAAAAATTTACAGACTATGGTGGTTTTGGAAATGGGTGTTTCATAGAATGGACTTTCAGATGGTAATCACCCCTCGAGATCTCTTCCTTGATTAGAGACTCCAAAGGCTTTAGCTGGAAACCTTTCTTTCTAGTACCTCAATCCATAAAAGGCTTTGGATCTCTGAGATGGACAAGGAACACGTACCTTCTCATATTAATTTACCTCTGGGTAGTAAAACAAAAATGGGGTAAAAAGAATATATACACACTTGTTAAATCCACATGTAAGCACACAGTCACCCAGGAGAAGACTTCCAAGTTGTTTTGTGTTACTTTCCTTATGTAGAAGTGAGGCATGTATACCTAGGCTCTGTGTACAGCAAATTGTTAGAGGAAGAAACTTTCAGAGGCACTTCAGCTCATGTGACTTAAAGAGTTTTCTTAGGAGAAGATGTTTCCATGACAAATAAAGACACCCTATGGAACTAACTTAGACTCAACATCTAGCATTTACACAGTTAAGTAAGCGAAATGAAGCATAATATTAAATTCCTTTGTTCACCTACCGAAGATATATACCAACTTACATCTTAACTCAATTGTTATTTCTTTTCCACATATAGTTAAGGATTGGCATTATTTGAAAAGTGTTACATAGCTGAAATGATTGACAGTGTGTCACTGGCATTAGAAAACTTATTATATCTTTGCCTACATCTGGGTATGTCTTTATAGGTTGAGGACTTGTTTTATTTCTTGGATTGTTAGGAACCTTTCTTGAAAGAAACTACATTAAGATTCTTTATTGAAGTATGTTTCTCTGTAGAACAATATTATTGCTGTTATTATTATTATTATTGTTGTTGTCTTTAATGTTACCATAGGTTTTATTATGTTTAATTTTAATATTCATGCTAAAGCAACAAGAATTAAAACTCTAAGTTGAATAACAATTATAATAATTGTGAAATAACAATAATCATTATATATTGTAGTAGCAGAGCTACTGACAGGAATAATTAAAATAATACTACTGTGATAAAACTTAGAGCTGAACAAGGCGGTGCTGAACAAACTGCCAGTCCTGGAAAATTCTAATGCTAAATGCTTTAAAGTACTAATTTTCAACAAAGGAAATTCTTGACAGAAGATGACAAAAAAATGAGCCTTGACATGATGTTTTTGGATAAAAGTCAGAAAATTTAGGGGTTTTTTTTCAGTTCTTTGCTAGTTATGATCACAATTTGTTATCCAAATATCCGGGGTCTGGGTCAGCCATACAAACAAAATAGATCACCAAGATTTTAGAGCATTTTGGTATCCATTAAGATGTATGTCATTGTACAAATGCAATGTAACATTACTACTATTATTGCTGCACATTACAAATAATATTTGTCTAGAATGTTTTCTGAAAGAGACTGACACTGGTACAATCATTGATGTTCTCTGTAATGGGAAAAACAATTAGTTTTCAGTCATGTGCCTTCCTCAGAGTGCTATAGTCTAAATTATATCCCTTATTCTTCAACAGAAAGACTCTTTTAAGATTTAATATTTCTATTGCAAGACTTTCAGACAATAAGGATGCATCCACTTCCTTTGCTTGCTGTCTGTGTCACAGTTTTTGGAAGCTATAATCACACTACAAGCATGTAGGTTTGAAAGAACTCTCTGATGATTTGCCAAAGCTCATTCTGATTTTCCTGGGAGTCAGATACATGAAACTTAGTGAGGAGCCTCAAGGAATACTGGTGACAATGTGACCTGGATGTTTTTCTAAAAGACTGCTTCTTGAACATCCAGGAATAAGGCCTCATGCAACAATTACTTTAAAAAAATTTTTGGCTTATATTGAAGAGGAAGTCAGATTGGCTGCTTATTATGGGCTTTTTGAGCCATAAGAAAATGCCTCTCAACTATTTGCCTGTGTTCAGTGGCAGCAAGAGATGTCAGAAGGATATTTTGAGAGGAAAAAACATACCCAGTTATGGTGAGAGAAACAGGAACTTGTTTCCAGACATATGAACTATGTCTGGAATCTAACCTCCCTGAAGTTCAAGAAGGTTTTGTGCTCTTGTGGAAAGGTTCTTCCTGATCTTTAGTATCTGGCCATATTTATATATTATGTTTCTTTACATTTTAATCCTACTGAGAATCCAGGACAGAGGAAATAAGGTGAAAAAAGCCTTGCAAACCAGTAAAGCGGTAATTTCACCTAAAAGTATTCATGCAAAACATGGTGGGTAAGGCTGAACTACTCATCCTACACTTTCTTTCTAATCACATTATAAATATACTTGCTGACCCAGGTCATGGCATGTGGATTTGGAGGATTGCGTAGGACTTCCTTCCTCTGAATAAAATATTCAAAGGAATATTTTAATAAAATATGTTCATCAACGAAAAACAATCTTGATGATTTAAAAGTTCTGTGTTCAGAGAAAAAAAATGAAATAAAACTTCTTTAGAGAGCAATTTTCTTTCTTCGTTTGGTCTTTGAATGAATTATATGTCCTGAAGGTATTTTCTGGTTATAAACATTGGCATAAAGATATGTGATGCATAAAAGGAAGATACTTACACATGTATTCAGATGTTACCTGAAATAAGGGCAGGTCTTTATAGATCTCTGATAAATTTTATAGTAAAGTTAATACTACAGGTAGCTGGGGGGGAGAAATCCCTAAAGACACTGTGAGACCTTGCACATAGGTAAAGTTTCAGTATTTTCAGTTTTTGGTATTTCAGTATATATTAGTTGTTGGATGTTCTGAGAAATTGCAGGTAAATACTCCAGAGATTAGCTAGGTTACAGTCACAGTTTTGTTTGTAGCAAGATTTTCATTTAACCTAAAGAAAATCTCAATAAAAAGGTCATGTCTTCTTTATATCCATCTATATACACAGTCAAAAATGTATTGCTAGTATAATTGAAATCTTATCGGGCTTATTTAGTTCAGATAGAATATTACAGGAAAAGAATACATTTGTGTAGGAAAAAAAAATTAAACAATAATGACCACAGAATTATAATGTCATAAAACACTTGGTGTTTACTCCTATTTACGGTGTTAAATTATCTTGTTTACAGTTCCTCATGGTCCCAAGGTCACTAGCTTCATTCAGTCATAGTAGAGTGTTATGATAATCTGTCAGGATTAGGAGTCCTTTTTTATATATTACTATCATCTATATAAAACTGTTTAGCTTTATAGCTAAACTCAGTAAAAAAAAAAAAAAATACAGTTTAAACTGTACTTAGTTTTAAAAAACTAAAATTCAGTGCCTCCTATTGGCTTTAGTAGAATATCCTCTGGTATACTGAAAAGCTAGAACAGACTTTCTAATAAAACTTAAGTCATACATGGTAATTTTGTCTAGACCCTCCTGTCCTACTAGTGGATTAATCCAGTTATTCAGTACTGAGACAAATACTCAGACCTAGTTTCTGCTTCAAAGAGCTTACTGTCTAAGTTAAGATACATAACATGGAAATGAGAAGTGACAAGTGAACAAAAGAAACAGCAGGGGAGAGAGGGAGCACAAAAGGATACGGTTTACAGAATAATCACAGTTTCTCGAAGGCATGTTTCATCTCATCTAAATTTAGTCATCAAAGTTATGCATCTAGCATTACCAAAAAAAAACCCCATTTCTGCATGTGATTAATAGTCTTAACTGGATACTTCCAGAAAATTGTTTAATTGAGAGATTTGTTTTAAAGTGGAGGAATTACTTTCTGGATATCATTGTCTCTCTCCTGCAACAACTGAAAGGCCTACTTACCTGGCTTTCAGCTTGTAGTACTTCGTTACCAAGTTTTTTGTAGTGAGACCATATGGCTAACTAGGAAAAGATTATAAAGTAGCCAGGCAGTGATAAGGAATTGGTTTAAGAAAATATTATGGACTTTCATCTGATCCTACACACCATTTTAGAAGTGTTTTAAAGAATTACATATTGATATAATTCTCCTCTCCTAGTATACTTAAATTTAGGATCCTGTCAGCAGTGGCTTTTCTATGGTGAGATCCTTCATAGGTTTCATCCTTCACAATGCTCAATGAGGAACCTCTCATGCAAGCTCAGCCCTTTTCTTTGACAGATTGCACAGGCAGAATGCCTCCTACTCCTCAGTGGCAACACAACCACAGAGCAAAGTCAGTTAGGAATAGGCAAAGCAAGGTTTTCACCTAAATGTGTTAATGTCCCATGGTAGACAGCTACAGAGAGCTGGTACAGTGTGGATTTTCAAACTGCAGTGGACTCAGAGAATCACAGAATAATTGGGTTGAAAGGGACCAAAGGTCACCTAGTCAAACCCCACTGCAGTAAACAGGGACATCCTCAAATAGATCAGGTTGCTCAGAGCCTTGTCAAGCCTCACCTTGAATATCTCCAGGGATGAGGCCTCAGCCTCCCTGGGCAATCTGTTCTATTTTCTCTCTACCCTCATGGAAAAGAACTTTTTCCTGACATCCAATCTAAATCTTCTATAATTTAAAACCACTACAGGCTCTTGCAAACAGTCCATCCCCAGCCTTCCTGTGTCCCCCTTCAGATACTGGAATGTTATTAAGTCTCCCTGGAGTCTTGCTTTCTCCAGGCTGAACAGCCCCGTCTCCCTCAGCTTCTCTTCATAGAAGAGTTGTTCCATCCCTCTGCTCATTTTTGTAGCTCTCCTCCAGACCTACTCCATCAAACCCATGTCTTTCCTTGTACTGAGTACTCCAGAGCTGGATGCAGTACTTCAGGTGAGGTCTTACTAGAGCAGATTAAAGTGGCAGAATCACTTCACTCAATCTGCTGTCCACTCTTCTTTTAATGTAGCCCAGGATAGGATTGTCCTTCTGGACTCAACTAGTCCAAGTTTTGTATGCACCCAGTTGAAGCTTACATATTGTTTAGATCTTAGCTAAACAGAGTAGAGGTGGCATTGCAGAAAATGTTGAAAATTAAGCTTCGGTATCAATCTATGTTGAATCAAACCTTATTGCAGGAGATAGGCATAAAAGGGAGAAAAATGTGACAGATGCCAAAAACTGAAATTTCAATTGCAGTCCTAGACCAATTGTTAGAAGTAATTACTGCCTTAATGTAGGGGACTGTTTTACTTTGCCTAGACGTTTTGACATGCATTAGCAGCCTATTCTGACCCTGCAGCCCTTAAAAAGCAGACTTCCTACAAGTAATTCAGAGCTTTTGACTGAGATATTAGCTTCTTTCTATTGACTATTGTCAGAGTTTGAGTATGAGGAACTAAAGAATCAGGGTATTAAGACTCAGGGGGGCAACACAAAGAAGGATCCATTCCCTCCCATTCCCTCCCTATACCCTACCAAGGTCAGGCAGACCACAGCCCCTCCTCTCTTTCACCCATTCCTCGCTTTGCTGCTGTTCCCCTTTTTTGCTGATGCTCCTTTACCACCACCTGGACACTTGCTCCCCAGAATCCACATTCATCGAGTGTTGGGAAGAGCTGTGGAGCCCTCTTCTGAGTCAGCCCTGCTGGAAAGGGCCTTCAGGCACATGTCCCTGCCATCAGCGAGATTCAGTTGTATATATATTTGTATATTTGTTCCTTCTCCCATGTGTTATTGCCTTTCCCCTGTCCTAGTAAACCCATTCCAGTTTTAATTTTCAACTTTTAAACCTCTCAACTTTTAAACCTTGTTCCCCTTTTATCTTCCTGTGGGAGAGTAGAAGGGGTAGTAATAGAGAGAAATTCTTTCCTTTGGTTTTTGGTCCACCCAAATTTCTAAGCCATGACAACTATGTAAGGAGTGCACATACTTCTAGGCTCCTGAACACTGCAGAGGGGGATCCTAAAGGCCTGAGAGTATCTGAAAAAGAGGAGACCTCTTCCCTGTGAACACCACTGTCTTTTTAGTAGTCAAAAACCTACATCTGTTTCCAAGGCTGTATGCCTATTGTGGGGAAAAGAAGAGAACTGGGACTGCTATTGAACTTAGGCAGTCTGGTTATGGTCTAGAGTGGCTTCAGAATGATGGAGTGTCTTCCAACATAAGGCTTTGATCTGTGGCTGAAACATTGTTCTTCTCCAAATGTCACCCTTTTTAGTCTGTAAATACCATCTACATCATGTGTAAGGATAGATTCTAAAATGGACAGGTTAAAGACTCCTTTTGTAACACAGGGAGTTTATTATCACCTAAAGAACAACATATTTTTGTTGATGTTGGATTTCGGTGTTCTTTTCCTTTATACTGCACTGAAAATATATGTGTAAAGCAGAACTGCTCCAGCTGCTTTTACACATCATATGCAGATGAATTTAAAATAATGTCCAGAAAATCTTTTACTTGCATTCACAGCATTCCAAATGAAACCTGTCCACTCACATCTCACATTCAGATGCCTTCACAAGCATTTAGTCTGTTCATCAGAAATTACACAAATTGAGACCCTACCCATAGCTTCCCAGATGCCTTTCTTCACGCATTGTGTAAGCACATCATGGCTGAAAAGGACCTTCAAGATCATCAAGTCCATCCATCAGTCCTACACCACCTTAACCACTAAATAATCTCCTGGAACACCACATTTACCCATTTTTGGAGTACTCCCAGGGATGGAAACACCACCACATCTCTGGGCAGCCGGTTCCAGGGCTTCATCACTCATTCCATGAATTTTTTTTTCCTAATACCTAATCTGAATCTCTACCAACACCACTTAAGACCATTACCTTTTGTCCTGTTACTGGTCACAGGGGAGAAGAGGCCAACATCCACCTCACTACAACCTCCTTTCAGGTAGCTGTAGAAAGCAATAAGGTCTTCCCTAGATATCCACTTCTCCAGGCTGAACAGCCTCAGCTCCTTCAACCTCTTCTTGTCAGACCTGTTCTCCAGATCCCATTATTTTAAATTCTGCCATAAATAGTGATACAGTGATGGTCAACATCTCAAATATTCTAAGACTTACTTTGGGTATAGGATAACATTGGGTCTACATATGAGCAGCCCACATCATCCTTAACATAGTAATGTTCTTCTTGTTTTGTTGACCACACAGAAGTAAAAGTTGAAATTTACATTAAAAAGAACCCCATTTAAAAATCAGAAGATAGTTTAGACTGAGACACTCATTTTGTCTTTAGCATCAGTTTAGACAATCCAGTGGACATGCAAGAATAGGGAAAAAAAAATATTTCCACATTCCACAGAGCTTTCAAAAATGAAGATGGATTTGTTGAGCCAGACCTATTCAACCTGCTCTTGAACAGTTTCAGGGATAAGACATCCACAGCTTCCATGGGCAACCTGTGCCAATGTCGCACCACTCCAACAGTGAAGAATTTCTTCCCAATACCTTATCTAAATCTCCTCTTTTTCAGTTTAAAAGCAGTAGCCTTTTTCTTACTGCTCATTGCACTTGCTCAATTCCTTCCCCAGCTTTCTTTCAGCTCTCTTCTGGTGCTGGATGTTGTGTTAATATATCTCTGGAGCCTTCTCTTCTTCAGGTTGAACAATCTCAACTCAGCCTGACCTCATAGGAGAGGTGCTTCAGCCCTCGGATCATCTTTGTGATCCTCCTCTGGACTTGCTCTAACAGCTCCGTGTCCTTCTTTTGCTGGGGGCTCATCAGTGCAGGTGTGATCTCAAAGGACTAAAGCAGAGAAACAGAGGGACCTCCAGGTCATAATGCATTTGACGCACCCCAGGATACAATTTGCTTTCTGGGCTTCAAGTGCACGTTGCTGGCTCATGCTGAGCTTCTCATCAACCAATATGTCTGTCCATGATCTTAGTTTCTTCCATCAATGTGTAGAGAAGTCATGACTTTAAATCTTTCATAGGGTAAGGTGCTAACATGTAGGCATTTTTCTGTAAACATTCACGTTAAATTGTTTTTCATTTAAAAATTCTGACATGTCTACTGAAAAATGTTGGAGTTCTTGTAAAGTTTATTGTGTACAAATCCACTTTGTTCCAGACAGAACTTCTATGGACTTTCATTATTTGACGTATTACATCATTTTTTCCAATCTTTGGTAGCAAAAGCTTCTGGATTTTACTTGTTTAGTGAAGCATTAGAATGAAAAATTAATAAATACTGCTTTTACTGCTATGGGTTACAAGAAAATTTGGTGAAATATTTTATCTGCACAGGTGACCTCAATATGTTTAGTTATATTCACAACTAGAATTTCTACCTCCAGCTCTCCTGATACTTATTTTCTGAGCTTTGGTTCCTTTCTTCTCCCTGACTCAAATTTCTCATTTGTAAAACAGCAATAAGTATACTTGCTCTGGTTGTATAGAAGATGTAATTACAGTTAAATGAAAACTGTCAGAATTGCCAATTTCAGATGCATATAGCTCGAAAGGAGAACTGAAATTGTTAATTTCTCATGAAGAAAAAAATCTGTTTTAGATTGTTATGACACATTTCAAACATTTCAATTGACTTTTTATCATTTGTATTATGATGTAGAATGTTATGGAATAGTATTCTATAGTTTGTTATGCAATATGAAAACATAGAAATGGAAAGTAGCTTCAGAAGAAACATCCAAAAAGAAAGAAATAGGTTATTTCAACAATGTCAAAATGTAGTATTTTGAATTGTGAGAGCTTTTATTCTGGTTTTGTTCAGAACAATATTATATTGAATCTGACCCAGTTTTTTTAAGTGTTCAATTTCTGAATGAACTGTGCATCCCTAGTGGGAATATGGTTTTGTCAAAGGCTCTTCTACTTCTTTGAAAAATACTGTGAAACATAAGAGTGGAAAGTGTTATATAAAGACCAAGAATTACTATAATGGGTCTGATCTAAAACTTGCTAAAGAAGGAGAAGACCTGTGATAACTTGGTCATTTCCCTTTACACAGCTATGAGAGTACCAACCACAATCTTTTTCTTGATCTCTGAAGGAAGGTTGCAAAGGTCTGATGATAAATCCTGCATTGATCTACCTGGACCTGTGCAAATCATTCAACAGTGTCCCACACAACATTCTGATCTCTAAACTGGAACGATACAGATGGACCACAACAGCCTGGATGGTTGCACCAAAAAAGTTGTGGTCAATGGCTCAGTGTCCAAATAGAGATGTGTGATGAGTGGTGTTCCTCAAAGGTCATTACTCAGACCAGTGCTGTTTACCATCATTGTCAGCAACATGGACAGTGGAATTGACTGTTTCCTCATCAAGTTTGCTCATTACACCAAACTGTGTGGTGAAGTCATTACATGTGGAAGGGATGCCATCCAGAGGGACTTCGACAGGCTTGAGAAGTATACTTGTGCAAACTGCATGAAGTTCAACAAGTCCAAGTGCAAGGTTCTGCCTGGGTTGAGGCACTCCCATGCATGAATACAGGTTGGGAGGAGAAAGGATTGAGGACGGCCCTTGGGAGAAGGACTTGGGGGGTGATGGTGGACCAGAAGCTCAACATGAGTTGTCAGTGTTCGCCTGAAGCACAGAAAGCCAACTCTGTCCTGGGCTTCACCAAAAGAAGCAGAGGAATCCTGTCAAAGAAGGTGATTTTTCCACTCTACACTGCTTTAGTGAGACCCCACCTGGAATACTGTGTCTACTTCTGAAGTTCCCAGCATAAGAAGGACATGGAGCTCCTGGAACGTGTACAGAGGAGAGCCACTAAAATGAGCAGAAGGCTGGAGCAGCTTCCCTGGGGAGAAGGCTAAGTAAATTGGGGTTGTTCAGTCTGGAGAAAAGGAGGCTCCTAGGTGACCTTATAACAACCTTCTAATAATTTAAGCGTGCCTAAAAGAAACCTGGGGTAGGGCTTTTTACATGGTTATAAGGCTAGAGGGTGAGGGGAGATGGTTTCAAACTTGAAGAGGGGAGACAGGTTAGATTTCAGGAAAAAAATCTTTGAGGGTGGTCAGATGCTGAAACAGGTTGCTCAAGGGAGTTGTGGCTACCCCGTCCCTGGAAGTGTTCAAGTCCAGGTTGGATGGGGCCTTGAGCAACCTGGTCTAGCAGAAGCTGTCCTTACCCATGCAGGGGGGTTGGAACTAGTTATCTTTAAGGCCCCTTCTAACTGTAGCCATTTCATGATTCTGTGATCAAGTGATGCAGAAGAAACATGAGCAGCCTAAGTGGTAGGACCTTGTGCACTTCAAGTTTATGTTTCATAGGTGGGTTTTCTGATATCTTGTAAAGTATGAACAATGGTTTCAGTATTTCCTGTTTCTGGTTTTTTTCTGCCACATGTTGCAAGAAAAGTATGTGAAATTTGGAAAAAATCTCCTTGTTTCTGTTTCACATGTGAGGTCTACTGTGACTTTTAACAATAGATTTCATAATCTTACTTTTGGATGATAATATGAATTAATAAGATGTATTTTCTTTTTTTCTTTTATGTTTTTATTCCAATCATTATTTTCACTGAATGTGTTAGAACTTAATAGTTGTAAATATCTTTTCTATTAGCGGTGCGCCAAACAGAGTAACAAGTTCTCAAGCTGTTGAGAGGGAGTGCTGACACATAAAGAAGCAAACAAACATGCACACATTGACATAATTATAGAATGTTATTTTATCATGTTCATTTACTTGGAAAACAGGCTGGAATATACACAGACAAACAAGTCAACATGCAGATCAAGTCTGAAAGGTAAGAACGTGTGTATTTTCCAAGTTCTAACATGCAGGTTGAACTGAGTCATAGACTAAGCTAGCACACAGAATAATGCTGAAAGAATAAAATTCTCCATGTTTAAGCTTCATGAGAAATCTGTGTGTGTGATTGAAATCCAATACTTGAGTGGCAGCCTGGGTCATCTACAGTATAGCCATTGCCTAAGTGCTCAAAGTAAACATTTGACTCTGCCAGAATAGGTTGTGTATTTTAGGAAGCCAAAGTGTAATATAGCAGGGTGAACCATCATGAAAAATCCAGTGTTTATGAATGAGTGACACTAGCAAGAATAAAACAACAAGGGACCTCAACCATCCCTCTTCAAGGCATTAATTGTTTAAGAAAGATGAAAGGCATTTTCACCCCTTTTTCCCTGAAGTATAATACTGAACAATAGGTTCTTCTGGCTGCATGTCAGAGCCTGTTGCTCTTATATATCAAGCACTGACCATCACTGACAAGAGGGCAGTTGGAAAGTGGGACCCTTGGGTACTAATTCTTGTTTATATACAAAAGCAGGGGATGCAGGCATATGGATGCTTCAAAGTTGTGAAAAAGATGTGTGTTTTTTCTTGGAGCTAAAGATCAAGACAGTTCCCTGTCCCTCAAGGTTAAATAAAGTTTTGTCATCTTCAGCCTCTGAAGTGGTTAAATTTGTCCCAGCATTCCATCAGAAGATGAATTCAGCAAGAATTCATGGAGCCACAGTAGCTTGGGGTAGTTTCAGTGGTCATGGAGACACCGCCAATAAAAGGGCCAAGAACGACATGTCACTGTCAGTGCTACTATTCATTTACATCACTTTATCTTTTCGATGGCAGCCATCATTCAGTGTTATTCTGTTTTTCTACCAAGTATTTCTGGGTACGTAAATGTTAGCAAAGCTTTGGGATGTGTTGATAGGTCATGAAGAGACAGCAGTCATTTTGTGAAAGCAATAATGCACTGAAATTGTACATTAGAAGACTGTTTTTGACAATGAGTTTTCAAATAGGAAAAGTGAGAATAAAAAAGAATGTCAAAAACACTTTTAAAATAAAAGCAAATCTGTTTTTAAAGGGTTGTGCAATGTTATTTTTTGTAATGGGAAAAGAAAGTACTTGATGAGTACTAGTAAAAGATAAATGCTACTATGAGTTCTTGTCAAGTCCCTGTGTTTCTTAGAAGACATGCCACACTTTCCTTTCTGCTTTGGTGAAGCAGGTCAGTCATAAACTGACCCTTCTAATTCTGTATTTCCTCTTTTTGGATGATAGGAAGTATTAGATATTGAAGAAATGGAACTGATTTCTATGATCTCTTCTATGTATTATGTTTTGGTTTTTGTTTTTCGTGGTTTTGGGGTTTTTTTTGTTTTTTTTTAATCTCTAGCCACAAAGTCTGCCACATTTAACATAGAATGAAGGCCAAGTTCATAGTGAACCTAAAGGGAGCTTAAGGTAATCTTTGGCTTATACAGAAACTGTATGAGCAGTGATTTCATTTCCAGCACAAGGTAAACACCCATCCAGTCATTGTAGCAGCTAAGAAAGAGAAAAAGGTTGTGTTGACAGAGGTGAAGGCTGCAGCATGGTATCCATGTCAACAGATAGGATTCCAAAACTCCAATTAAAATGTATTTAATGTCAACAAAGAAAATAAATTAGTATGAGGACTAAAAGGCATAATTTCTTCATTTCCAACAAGATTGGAATTAAAACCAAGCAATATTTCCCACTCTTCCTTCCTGTGTTTCTTCCTATTCTGTTTCTTCACTGTGTTAATCTCAAGGATTTCTGCATCAGTACATCATGAAGAAGAATGGAAAAATCTGTTAGATATTCAAGGTCTTTTATATCATACTCCAAAGAACAGAATTATATTTGACCTGTGAAATATTTGGAGGATTATTTGTGTAGAAAACATCTTTATTCCCATGAAAACACCCTGAAAAATCTACGTCACTCACAGGAAGTAAATTCTCACTGAGGAGGATTAAGAGAAATGATCCTTCTTTTAACAAACCAAATATAGTTCCAGATGGGACAGGAAACTGAATTGCAGACTTGAGAATTAAAATTATTCTTTAGCATAGGAACACAAACCTAAAATAGACGATCTATTTTATTTATTTATTTATTTATTTAATTAAGTTATGTGATTTTATTTTATTGGGTTTTATTTATTGATTAAATTATGTTTAGATTTTATTTTATAATCCAGCATGTGTCAACTAACAACCTTTGTACTGCCTCCCTACCCCATATCTGAATATAAACTTAGGTGGGAGAAGTTTTACAAAAGCACAACAGCTTTAAGATTCTTTCTAAGACCTACTGTAACCTCCTAAGCTGAATGTTACAATTGTCTGAGCACTTAAAGATTTTTTTCTTCACAGATTTCTTGAGCTGACATAAAAGTTGACAAGCCTGCTGACATAATGGCTATTATTTCAAGTAGTTTATAAGCAATATCATTTTTGTGCCCTTCTGCTTTCAATAAAATTATAGGTTTCTTTATTTTTTATGAAACAATGGCTCTCAGCTCCCATGCTATATTTCCTGGGCAAATTTCTGATGAGACTGTCATGACTTGCTATTAATTCAATTATTGGTGTTGACGTCAGTGGAAGCATTGGCTATGCTGATGTCTCCAGTCATGGTGTCACTTG
Source organism: Heliangelus exortis (assembly GCF_036169615.1). NCBI lineage: Eukaryota > Metazoa > Chordata > Aves > Apodiformes > Trochilidae > Heliangelus > Heliangelus exortis. The sequence goes on along the minus strand of NC_092454.1, from coordinate 7,451,036 downwards.
AAAGGACAGAGCTATAAACACTAACTTATTATTTAGCCTGCTTGTGTAAGCCAAAAAAAGCCCCAAGAAAATAAGAAAAACAAAAAAAATCCAAGTAAATACAAATAGTACAAAATAAAATGAGATACTAATTCAAAATACTTCTAGATAAATAAGAACAACATTTATAGAAATGCATTGGTGAAAGACCAGCAGTGAATGTGCATGAGGAGCTGATAAATTCTCATTACCTGCATGGGGCTCACAACTCAAATGACCTGCTAGACATCTGCTGGAAATTCAATCAGCTACCTGCAAATAGCAGACATACCCTGAAAAAATACAACATGTGTAGGGTTTCACTTAACATTTTGGTGTTCCATCCCTGTGCAGTCAGGAGTGGAGGAGGCCTGTCAGGATTTCAAGCTTGCCTGGGGCACAAGAAAACTTTAAGGGTCTTGCTGTATCTCTTTCCCTCCCTACTTCATCCTACTGTGAGGTTTATATGTCAGTTTCTAATAAGGAAATCAAAACATACATGGCTTTATTTATTTATTTATTTCAGCAGAACTTTGCACCAGTCAAAAGAGTTCAATGATTTAAGGCAGGAGGATGTTGTCTCCACTCACATAATGGTGGCCACACTCCCATAAGTCTGCAAAAGTTTAAACTGAAGGTGGAAGTGATAACCATGTTGGTGGTAGACATGAGGTTTTAGGTGTTTTCAGGAACTTTCTATTGCCTCCACCAGTCCTAGAAAAACTGCATTTCCAGTCATAGCTGTTTCTCTAACATTCAAATTATGTTCTGAAAAACGCCAAACCTTCTTATTGAAACTCATTAAGAACCTTCTGCCAAATCCTAAATTTTACCCCAGATTCTCAATAGGCTGACTTAATTTTCATGATCTAAAAACTCTGAGATTGAAATTGCTAATCATCATGGAAGTTTTGTTCTGGAAGAGCTTTCTAGCAGGAGCACAGGAACAGTGAATGCAAGTGACCTAGGTATTCTATGATTTATTTGCTTTTTTTTTTTTTAATTATTTTATTTTTACTACTGCCTTTTTTTTAATTACCGTTATTTTAAGACTAATTTTTTTGATTACCCTATACCTTATTTGATAACAGGGGACTGTGAGAGAGAAATCCCTTTCCACTGTGAGTGTTCTTACACATTACAGAAATGTATACCATCACAAAGAACAAACAAGAAATGCAAAGACCTCCTTGATGGAGTGGATATGTGTTTACATATTCTGAAGTAGCTGATATACTAAAAAATTTTGCAAGTGAGACATATACAAATGTAGACAATTAACACTGCAGTACCTTCTACTTGATTAAACCAACTATATATAGCAGAACCCTGAGTTTATTCAGGCAAGCAAAATAGCACTTATGAATTTTATTTGAATTTTCTGAGCATATCTTACCTTACTCTTGAGCATATCTTAATAATTTTGTTGAACAATACTTTTGTCTGTGTAAGACTTTTGGGTAACATATTCTATTCTACTAAGTAGTCACTAGAGTTCCTGCCATAATCACTGTGATACAGATGCAAAATTCAAGGAACCTGGGTTTATTTCTGTTATTAATCCAACACTCAATTTTTGAAGAAGTCACTCTCTTAATAGTGACAACTTACATAGCTTTGAGTTGTTCTGTGAGGTAGGTGGACTACAGTTTTCGTGTACATCCAGCCAAGAGAAAAAATGCTGGTTTTTCTCCATTGAATATAGTAGGAGCACACAATGCAGGTCAGACTGCAGACATCTAACTTTTAGGTGCTAAAGGTGGATGAATAATTCTGACTGTGTATTTCAAGAAGGATAGTTGCATTATGATGCAAAGTGCAGAACCTCATAACTTTTTTCTGCATTTTAGTGTCAATAGTGTTTAATTTGAAACAAACAAACAAACAAACCAAACACAAAACCAAAAACCAAAAACCAACCAAACAAAAACTCAACAACAAAGCAAAAATATTCCCAACATCATTGTCCAGGTTAACACAATTTACTATGGGATTACACACTAGCCATCCTCAGAAATGGTCCAATTATGCCGCAGAAGGAAGTTTTAGTAGTATTACAACACTACTTGAGTGATAGTTTCCTTACCTTATTATATACCAACTAGCCATAATTAAAAGAATCTTCCTCAGATCATGATTTGGGAAATAAATTAGAGCAACTGACTGATTATTTTTCTTAATGAACAACATGAAGTTCTTTAGAAGAGGGTAGTGATAATTGGAAGAGCAAATGTTTCTTTGAGGCCCTCCTACCCTTGTAGGCAAAATGAAGGTTGTCTAAATTACTACTACTATCAAGATCTTTTAACTTCACACTATGAGGTTATTTCACAGATTAACCAAAAGAAACATGAAAAAGCAGAAATACAAAACAAATTGGGATCTTGTTTTTTTCTTCCCTGGACTTAGTAGATTCATGCGTTGCCTGTACTTATGAACTACCTAAAACCTTTTTTTGAGACAACTGAAAAAAGTGTAAGGCTTGGTACAAAAGTTAATTTCTTTAGGAGATCTGTTCCATGGTGAATCTCAGTCTGAATCTCATCAGTCTGCTCTCATTTGACCATAAGCTTTTCTCACATGAAGACAAAATAGAGACAAAACTACAAAAACAAAACCAGAAAATCCTCAGCACCTTCTCAGATCCAAAATCACTAAAGTCACATGAGCCATGTCAGAAGTTGGGCAAAGTGTAATGTTTTCAAACAATTCCTCTAACTTCAGAAAGGACATTTTTCACACTCAGAATGTGATTGGAAGAGTGACAGTAAAATTGAGATCCTAAAAGCCTGACTGGAAAGACAGGAATACCTGTTTCAGTCCCCACAGCAAAAAGAAAGGGAAATTTTAATATCAAGAGATGACATATTTGAAGGGTGTATTTTTCTCAGTTCAATTCCATGATGTTGGACTTGCCCTCCCTGACAAGGTCTAAAGATGATGTTTATGAGGGTGGTTCAAGTGTGATAAAGAAGCTAAAAGTTGAGAATTTGAAGGGTTAGGTGTCCTTGAGGAATGGATGGGCTCGAGTGCTTTGCAAGGATTGATGTTATTAAATTGAATTATTATTATTAGCACTTGTATAAAATTGAGAATGGATGAGCAAAAGAAGAGAAAAAAACTACGTATGAACAAAAGTGAAATTAAAATACACTGCAGAAAATACTTCAAGAGTGCATGTGTGTACATATGCATACATGTACGTGTGTGTGCGTATGCAGGCACATAGGAAATACAAGTATATAATCAGGAAAGGACAGTTCTGCTTGGATTTACTGAAGGATAAATACACTCTGTCAAATAATAACCCCACTTCTATCAGAAACACAGTCATGTGAAAACCTTACTTCTTAACTTGTCATTTTTTTACTCTACAATCTGAGCTTTTTGCCCCATGATTCATATATTTCTGATCTCTTAAGCTTCAGACAATGAAAAGCAAATGAGGGGATATACTGTCCAAAAGGGGGTTGATGAACGTTGTTAGCATGTACCCCAGAAGATAATATTCCTAATTACATGTCAGAGGGAGGAACATGTGATACTTTAATGGGGTAGCAATGAAAAGAGAAGTCTGTGCAATTGTTATGTGTATGTAAAAATTAGGTGACAGCAGTTGCTGTTGCAAGATGAAACAGAAACTTGTCTACCTCTCCAAATCTGACATTGACATTCAGGTGGCCTTTTGTACACTCTTCTTAACCGACCTTCTAGGAGCAAGTAATTCACAGTTTCCTTAAAAATACAATGCAAGTTTTTTGTGGTTTAACCCTAGCTGGCAAGTAAACCCCACACCCCCACTCAGCCACTGCACCAAAGTGGGTTGAGGAAGAGAATGAGCACAGTAAGTTATATATATTGATATAAATCCAGCTTAACCAGTGAAGCAAAAGCCATGCACACAAGCAGAAAAAAAATTGTTTACTGGAGGCAGGAAGGTAGTTAGAGCCATTTCTAGGAATGCAGGGCTCCATCTCACCTAATGGTTACTCAGGAAGACAAAATGCCATAACCTCAAACATCCTCCTTTGCTTCTCTTTCTCCCAGCTCTTATTACTGAGTACAATATCATATGGTATGTAATATCACTTAGTTAGTTGAGGGCAACTGCGTCAGCTATGCCCCCTCCCAATTTCTGCACCACCATCTTACTTGCTGGTGCAGTGAGAATCAGAAAAGACCTTGATTCTGTGTAAGCATTTCTTAGCAATAACAAAAACTTCCCTGCATGATCATCACTGTTTTCAGCACAAGCTCAAGCCCTAGACTAGTTATTACAAAAAGAATAAACTCTATTATAGTCAACCCAGTGCAATGTAGCACTACTAGAATGCAAGAAACTTTGAAGCAATAAATGGCACTGACTCTGCAGTGATATCTAAGTAAAATTTTTTTGGCACTTTATGTATAGTCAAAGTATTTATATGACAAGCACTTCCATAATTTTGACCAGCTTTGTTTTCACTGATCGTCATAATGGGTATTTAATAAATGTGTATGTTAGAGAATAATCTCTCATCTATGTCATATCTCGTTCAACCACGGTCCCTTTATTCTGGTGTTTTCCATAAATATCAATGGTTTACCTTTTCAAATCCTGCTATCCAAAGAGCTAAAGGGCTGATTAGAGCAATTGGCTATTCATAATTATCTCTAGCCATGGACAATACCAAGGAGCTCTCACCTTCCTCTTACCAACAAGAGGAGAAAGCCTTAGTATTGTGCACAGGGTCCGATCATTCCACAGCAGAAGCAAAGCTGACAGCCCTCTATGTGTTAGGTCCTTCGTACCATAATAAAGCCTGACAGTTTTAGAGCAGCGTGCATTTCTCCTGGCTAAATATGTCAGAAACCTAAAAAAAATGAAGGAAGGAAGGAAGGAAGGAAGGAAGGAAGGAAGGAAGGAAGGAAGGAAGGAAGGAAGGAAGGAAGGAAGGAAGGAAGGAAGGAAGGAAGGAAGGAAGGAAGGAAGGAAGGAAGGAAGGAAGGAAGGAAGGAAGGAAGGAAGGAAGGAAGGAAGGAAGGAAGGAAGGAAGGAAGGAAGGAAGGAAGGAAGGAAGGAAGGAAGGAAGGAAGGAAGGAAGGAAGGAAGGAAGGAAGGAAGGAAGGAAGGAAGGAAGGAAGGAAGGAAGGAAGGAAGGAAGGAAGGAAGGAAGGAAGGAAGGAAGGAAGGAAGGAAGGAAGGAAGGAAGGAAGGAAGGAAGGAAGGAAGGAAGGAAGGAAGGAAGGAAGGAAGGAAGGAAGGAAGGAAGGAAGGAAGGAAGGAAGGAAGGAAGGAAGGAAGGAAAAGAGATGAGTTGAAAATCAGGACGAGACAGACAGTGAACGACAAAAAGAGAAGGTGGCAGAAATGAGTGATACAGCCCCATTAAAGCTAATTGGATACCATGGTGTGCTTGGCTTATTTAATCCAATCCTAAATCTCTTCTGATGGAAAAGTTCACACTGAGGAAAATCAAAACCAGCAGACCAATTGCCCCAAATCACATTCCAAAGTTTGAGAATCTATTTATTGTAGGTCACTCTTTCTCTGTGCATGCACATATCTCCATGCAGTAGTGCAGGCCTACAAATGAAAATCAACGTTTCTTACACACATAAACACTACACATCTGAACCAACCTCTCTGAGCCAAAGAGGGTTAAATATTTAAACAAGCTATGTATTGAAATGCATTTTTAATGCCATGAAGTCATTCTGATGAAAGATTATTCAAGAGCCTTCATTACTGAGTTTAGAGAGTAATGTGGTATTATTGGAACAGATGGCACAGCTGCATGCAGCCTCAGCCTCCCCCCCCCCCCGGGGCAAATCCAAGTGCCACTCCTGTGCGAAGTCATCCGCTGTCAGCCAATGGACTGAACGGATGGATGGCTGTGCCTGGCTTGCACATCCATATATGACAACCAGGATGGCTAAAATCTTTAAGAACAGGCTCCTTAAAGAGAATGGCACCTTCATTTCCTACATACAAGGGGAAGGCAGGGAGAGGAAGAGGGAAGCAATGCCTGGAGAATTGAGAACGAACTTGCTGTGCTGTTCCGTGACTTAACTGCTAGGATTATGTGGTATCATTATGTCAGCTGCAATTTTCTCTGTTAATTTCAAGCTGGCATCTCCCTCACCCCCCACCCTGCCTTTCTTTCCTTCCTCCCTCTTGCTGAGTGAATGAGTGTGGTTGTGAGGGTGGCAAAGAGAGGGGAGAACCATCCAGAAACATTTTGATGATTCTTAATTTAAAAAGACAAAGGAAGACACAGGCGAGTGTGAAGTCGGGGTCTGTGCTGTTTCAGTCCAAGAAAGGATTAGCTTCATGGCTATTAACACTATCACAGCAGCAGGGAAGAAGAGAATACTTCTGGAGCTGTGGTTTCAGTTGGATACAGCTGCAAACAATGTCAAGTTGTGATTAAGGCCCTGGATTCTAACTTTATACAACAGAACCGGATTCATCATATTCCCTTTAGTCTGTATTTTAAATACTGTATACAAATAGGGTGAGCACAGCCCCTCTGTCTTTACACTCTCTCCTGGTCCTGTGCCAATGAAGTTTGTTGGATTTTGTGAAAAGATTTCTGTGTACAGCTCAATAGGCTGAGTTTTCTGAAAGGTTAATATTACAGATACTCAAAAACATTCAGTTGTGCTGCATGATATTTTGAAATAGAAGCCAGAATCTGTTGCAGGAACTGAACGTCGTCGAGAGCGGGAGCTCAGAACTGAGACCCAAGACAGGAGCTATCAGTGATCTTGGTTAGCACTGAGGACTAACTGTGACCAGCCTAGCACCAATCTTGCTCAGGAATGAGCTGCCTGGCTACACCCAGCCTCACCTTTTATTGGCTCTAGGTCTTGAGCATGCCCAGTGGGGCCAGCCCTAACTGGGCACAGGTGAGACTGAGCACCGGCCTGGCTCATTACCTGGCAAGTCCTGGCACCTGTTTCGTACAAGAATCCAAATTAAAGGAGAAGTATATTTGATCATTGTTTACTGGAGAACCATTGGCCTATCAGACTCCACCACATCATCTCCCACATATTTAAGTGTATTCTCTAAGCTAAGTACTGGATATCCAGGATGAAAGTAACAAGCTAATTTTTAATGCCAGAAACTAGAAGTAGGTATACAGTGCATTTAGACATGCCTGTTATGTTCTGAGGTTCTTCCAGATGTTTTTTTCTGATCTTAAATATATGTTTCTCCTTATTTTAATAGTGTTTCTATTGTCCAGGTGATTCTTTTTCTGTATCCCAGTCTATTTCTTAGTAAATGTGGCCAGAATAGAATTCACTGTTCTAGGGGAGATCACATAAATGACTTTCATAACAACATAAACTCTTCCTTACCACTACTACGGAAATTTCATTCCACATCTGTTAGAACTGCATTTACTTTTCCCATGGCCACATGGATGCTTCAAAGTCAAGCTGTAATGAAGTAAGACAAGCAAGTCATTGTCTTCCTTTGGACTTTAACAAATAGGGGAATTCTTTGTTTTTTTTTAAGTTTTATTTTTTTAATCCTTCAGCATTCAATCCAGTGTTATTTCTGTTACTTCAGTTTCTGAGGTAATTTCTTTCTTTCTGTAGAGTAAATTCTGATTTTTCTGTTATGCCATTTCCTCTTGATTGCAGACTACTAGAAAATGTCTTTATCTCACTGATGATTTGAAGCATAATTGCCAAACAAAGCACAAACACAAAAACCATCTTTGCTCTCTTAATATTCTTAAAGTGAGATTTTAATAGTATATGAGAAGTAAATAAAGCATCAAATGAGGTCCAGAGTGAGGAAAATACATCATAATAGGAGAGAGGATTTGCCTAATTTAAATTCTTTGCTTGTTTAAGTGGTTGTAAATAACAGCAGTTTTAAGAATCCAGTATAGGCAGATTTATACCAGCATCCTGGCTTGCCAAATGCAAAGTAACATGGTTATTTCTGATAGGTACCCAAAGTCTTTATTCTTTGTGCAATCAAATGGCTAGGTAATGTTTCTTAATTTTCACTTCTCAAGGAAAGTTACGTTAACACACTTTTCAGTTGGAGCAAGCTAAGAATATGTGAACAAATAGTTACTTTGCTCAGTTGACAAGCAATAACTCCTCAAACTGCCTCTATTGATCTCTAAACAATACTGGATGGCAGTGATTTGTAGGCATTACAGAAAAGATAGAATTTAAGCGGAGATTTATAAAAGGACACAGAGGTGGCAATGTAGATTTTCAGGATTCTACAGTGAATATTTGATCTCAGGAAGGAAAGTATTCCTAGAGGGGAGGGGGGGGAAACAAAATAGAAACTATTTTGTATTTAAGGAATTTTCAAATGCGTTTAGAACATGAGAATTTGCAAACCGGATTACAAACAGGGGCTGTCTACTCCTGCCTTGGAAAAAATCTTAACATTTTCCATTCAGATAAGTTTGTAGCACTGTCTTTGGAACAGCCCAAAAAGATATATTTTCATTTTCTGATGTAAACTTGCAGAATGCTGCTGGTAAATTTAAAGTGAGAACCTCATCCAGCTATTATAGAAATGCACTTTGACTTTTCAACTTGCTTTATTTAGTTTTAAATCAATAGCATATCCTAGAAATCAAAAGGCTGTAAGGGAGATTAAAGAAAATGGAAGGTTTTAAACTAAGATGCAGCACTCAGAGCTGTGATCATCATCAGACATTTTAATGGCCTTAACAATTGCTGCAATTTGTGCTGAACTACACTGCCAGGCAGACACGGAAACAAGTTTAGAAGATTCTCCTTTGCTAGAAGAACTCTCTACTAACAAGGTAAGATACCGATGAAAATGGAGGCTTCAGATAAACTGAAGCATCTTTATGAAGCCAAGCAGCTCTCTACCATGTGTTATGTGCTTTACCTTCAAAGACATTGCTATTTTTCCTTGGTTTGTTCCCTGCATATTCTTGTAAAAAGAAACAACCACAAAGACTATGGCTCCATGGCTTGCTGGAGAAAGTCTGGTGCAGTGTCTTGCAATACTTCCAGATGACTGGCTGTTAGCCAAATCTCACCCAAAAGCTCCTCACTGAAATAGCTTGGTACCTAGAAAACTAAAAAATTATCTTGGTTACTGCAGTGTGTCAATGCAACTTCACAGCTTCTCTACCTGTAATGGTTTATATCTTTTATGGTTGAGTAGGGGCTCAGCACGTGGAAACATACTTTCACATTTATGGAGCTGCTTCAAACCACCCTTGGTTTCCAGAGGTGCTCAGATTCCCACCTTATTTATGTGGCTTCTATTACATTTAAAAAGGCTGGAAGCATTAGTATAAAAATCTGGCAAGCAGAAACCCTTTTTGGATGGAAAGGAAATAAAATTTTGCTTGGCTATTTTATGCGAGTAAAGGATGATTAGCTCTAATTACAGCTTGAGACACTGAGAGAAATTTAGAGCAAAAACCTAAGGTGTCCTTTAAAAATAACTATTACAGTTATTATTTGTCTTGGACTGAAAAAAAACGGAAAACTCTTTCCACTTCCTGGACTCCTTTTTTTTATTTTTAGAGATAACTTTTGTTATATGCTTGAACTTCACAGAAACTAATTTGTATTTGACCATTCATTTAGTGTTCAAGCTCACCAATAATCTAAGAAAAAAATTGATAGAATAAGGCAGACATTAGAGTAAACCACAGAAATTCTAAACAGTGTAACCATTCTTGTTTATCTGTTTAGGAAGGAATTACAAGAACACAAGTTACTTTCCCTAATGCTTATTAAGGGACATGGTTGTACATGTATTTTTCCCTCAGGCTCCATGACCCATAAGGTGCTCACCTTATTTTATTAGTCCTCTATGTGCAAACAGGAGTATGCTGCTAAACTGAAATATATTTAAACTGCAGTGTAAATCACAGTGGAGCATACACTGGCCATTAACACAGCAGTGGCATCCCTGTTCATAGGATGGAGGTCTGAGCAGCTACAGGTGTGCAGTAGAGAACCAAAGAACTGAAGTCCAAAATTGCTACAGGTATGCTATAGCAGCATATAGGAGTTTATATCTAAGTCTTGTGTGGGTGTTCTGCCCATATACACAAGAAGTCTGTGAGTAGCAATGACCAGGGGACAGGTATTTGATCTTTATTCAGGAAGACAAAACTTTTAAAAAGAACTACCCTAATGGACTACAGTGGCATCTGTCCTTCTATGTGGAATGAACAGAACTGTCTCACAAAAAAAGGTAGACAGGTATGCCCCATTAAGAATAACATTTCTAGTGAAAATTCATACACTTTCAAAACTGTATGTGTGATTTTTCTAACATTATTAAAGTTTTTAGAACACTCTGATCAAATCCTACGATTTTGTCTCATTGGCAGCTGATGACAAAACTCATTCTTCCCTATGCAAGATATTCACCTTAAGTTGTGTAAAAAAAGAAACCCTAAAAATTCCTTTCTTTTCACAATCTATATGTTCTTTCCCACTACAACTTTCCCCTACTAATATCCTAATTTCTTCCTATCATTGCTTCTGTAATAAATGAAAAACGAAACCAAACCAAACAAACAAGAAAACCCCAAAACAAACCAAAAAAACACAAACAAACAAAAAGCCAAACCAACCAACCAACCAACCAGAAAAACCATCAAACTCCAAAAAACTATTCCAAACTGTGTCTTTTACTAATCCATGAGTCTCAGGTGCCAAGACCCTGAAGCAAGACTTTTGGCACATGACGCAAACAGATGTTTTTGAAAGTGAGGCCTTGAGTAATTCTACGAAAGCATTTCTGCAGGTGAAGCTGTAAAGTGTCTCTTGTATTAGGAAGAGAGTATCTACAGCAGTAGCTCTCAACCTTTGAGAACTGGAGTACCACTTCATCACTGAATAGTCACATGCTAATTATCCTTCTACAGCATATGTTCTTGCATCATATTTGAGTCTCTATCAGAAACCATTGTGCTCTGACTTAACATGTCATTAGGTCCAGGACGAAAAATCTGTAGAAGAAAAAAATAAGAAAATGGTGTTTTGACCCTGGGTACTTACACAGAATGGGCAGTATATCAACATCATTATATTTTGCATTTTGACTCTACAAGCCCTTCACTGCCTTTTCTTGAGAGCCTTCCTCAAACTACTTTTTAGTCAATGTAAAGTTTCTGCTGACATATGCTAAGTTTGGAATGGATGCTAAAAGAGTTAAAATAGCATAAAACACTGTGTATCTTAGTCTGAATATCTAATTACTGTTTTGATCTTATCCCAGTGATTTTCCTCATGCTGTGTCAGATAAATGCCTTACTTTTTTCTTAAGGCACTAAGGCTTACATGGTCACACCCTGTGATATTGAGTTGGTCCATGTCTCCAGAATATCACTCTGGCTAATTTCAGTCAAATTTGTCACAAAATAATATAGGAATCTAAGAGATAATTTAGATCTTATAAATACCATGATGAAAGATAGTAAGTATAAAGATTATTTTTCTTAGTAGTTACTGAAAAAGGGTGATGCGAATTCACTCCATATAAAACACTCAGGAATCTGAGTGAGACATAAACAAGGGAGAAATGAAAAACAAAGCTTCATTTGAACATTATTTATCATCATCATCTAATGCTCATGAATCCATTTAGGAGATGCAAAAATCAGACATAAGCTATCCTCAATCTTTTGCTCACAAAATATGTTTTTCGAGCACTATTTTGCACAAGGGATACTTTTAACCATATATCATAAATAAATAATATAATACCAAAATAGAAGAGAAGACAGCTCTTGTGGGGTAACTGATGGAAGCAACTTAATACCATTGATTGAACAGAATCCAAAGGGCTTACCAAATCAATTATATGATCTAAAGAAAGAAAAAAATAAGTAAATGTCAAGAGTTTGTCAGGCTTTCCTACCAGTGAAGAGCAAAATCAAGGGGCTGAGGGGTGCCTCTAATGGCTTCTGGCCTGGCATTTAGACCAAATAATCTAATTTAATTTCTGGTAATATATTAAGATATACCAAGTCAGATTACAGGTTCTCTGTACAGACAATGAAAAGGTTGCCTTAAAAGGCAAGGCATCTGTTCACATTGCTTCAGTGGAAGGTTTTCCACTTGTGGCAGCTCATAGTATCCCTTGGTATGGAAGGGTGATATAGTAAATTAGACTGAACCAACTGCAAAGGATTCCAAGTTGACCATAAATCCCTGCTTTACCCACATCCAGATTTTAAGATGCTTATTGTGTAACATTTCATAGAATATAACCAAGTGAGACAAAGAGAGATTATCCTAGAGTGAGGTCTCATCTAATGAGACGTATGAAGATTAAAAAGAGATTGTGCTGATGTGGTTAGTTTGTACTTGAGCTAAAGCTGGTAGATCACTGGCAATGAGCAGTATGGACATAACAGATCTGATCATTTTTGTGTTCAGCCAATTGCCTGGTGTATGCATCCCCTGAGAAATACTCTCAATATGAGCTCTAAAGTCAGGTGGGACTGTTTCAGTAAGGCTTACTGAAAAACACAGCCTTTAGAAATTCACTAAATCTACACCTATTTGAATTAGGTAATTTATTTTAGGTAAGAGAAACAAATAAAATCCTTGTCATTTTCACTTAACGTTTCTTATGAGGAGAGAATGCATAATAATGCACTGTATATTTCATGGAATGTGGAAGATGGCTTTTATAGAAGAAAGAAGGAAGAAATCTACACAACTTTCAATCTAAAGAGTGTAAAGTGATCTGAACTAACTGCAAGTACCAAAATGAAATACTGAGGTGTAATCACCTCAGTTTTCCCCAGTAGCTGGAGGAGATGTACAGGGATTTACTAGTAATGGTTAAGGTACCAGTTGGATGGAAAATACATTTGCTCAGCATTCAGTATATGGATTTCATACATCTGTTATCTAAACAGAAGTGCCTTTTATGGACAAATTTCTGCCTATGTAGAATATGTAAGGCAAGATTCATCTCCTTTAATTTTAAGCATTGGCTTAGCCAAAGCTACTTGGTTCAGCTCCCTTTGTAGTTGGTGTAGTCAGAATTAGGCTATTCCAGAGGGTGATTCATTTCAGCTGTCGTAGACCATAGTGAATCACTACTAGAGACACCTCTATGAGAGACAAAGGAATTGGTCTTAGACTTTGATAACTGTTAGAAGTGTAGATCAAAGGTGGATGACCCAAATCCAGCCATAACTTCAACCTTTTTCTGTTTACCAAATGGAGATCCTTGAGTGTAACAAGAAAAGCAGACCTTCACTCAATGTATATCTTTTCTGCTTTCTCTCCCATCTGCAGATCTCCTTATTGATCTGCAGAAATAAGAAATGAGCACAGTATACCAATTACAGCTATACTAACATAAAAGAAAGAATTTTTCAGCTGAATTAGTCTAGTTTGCCATTTTTATATGTCCAGCGTTCATACAAACCCTTGTGACCACTATGATGAAGTCCTTTCCAGAATCACCTATTCTCAAAATTGAGTTTCTTTCCTCTATAATAACAGCTAATGTTCCTAGTTTCTAGAATTATAAATTTACATTTCATAAGATATATTTATACTTATATTTACATGCAGGTATGTACAGATGCATATACTTGTATGTGTGCTGCTCATTTATCAAGTGACCATTTCCAAAGGCTTTTGCTTTTGGCTTTTCAGTGCTGCCCATTAAGGAAAAGCATTCCAGAATGATGTTCTGCTGAAAACCACATCTGCTTTGTGGCTATTCCTCAATTTCATTGCAATTTGAGACCTAGCCTATTTTGAAGTTAACATGCTGACTTTGTAAAGCTCTTATTCCTTGAAAAAAACATTTCTGATATCAGGTTGAATCTTTGAAACTTTAAACATTCGATAATCAAGATTGATATCATCACTCTTCACTTGTACTTTACAAAAAGTGTCAAATTACTGTAGGTCTATTTTTATAAACCAATTTTATTTGATATTAGTTATATCACCTTTCTTTAATTTTATGTTAATTAAATCTCATATTAGTCATTTTATTGTTTGCCTTAGGTTAACTTTAAAGTGATAAAAGGACATTTATCAGGGTCATACCATTTTTGTTTCTAAATGTTTCTGTACCTTCTGTAACTCTTTCCAGATCCTTGGAGAGTTTTCTCTTGGAGAGTCCCTGCTATTATATTACAGAAGAAACTTCATCCAGCTCTTTCAAAACTCTTGAATTTAAATATTGGGATGTTGGGGCCTCCTTCTTTACTTTTTCTGTAATTACTGTTGGAATGTGAAGTATTTCAGTTCTATCAACTAGTGATATGAAAACTATCAGACTTCTATTAACTTCTATGTTTTGCTCCAATAAAGGGCAGAAATACGTTGAAGTGTGGGTACTAGTCGATTAAAATGTGGTTTTTTTTGGTTTTTTTTTTTGTTTGTTTCTGATTGGTTGTCATTCTCCTTTCTTCCTTGTCCACTCTATCCTTCTTTAAAAGGTTATATTCTCATATCCTCTTAGTTTAAAATTCCAGTCATGCAACTCTTCCCACCAGGTTTCAGTAATATCAACTAGGTCAAATTTATGCTCATAAATGAGCAGTTCCAATTCCCTGTGTTTATTATCCAGGCTCCAAGCAGTGGTGTGCAGGCAATAAAATAATTTCTTCTCCTCATGTCCTTTGGTGTCTTGATTAATTTGGTTCTCAACATTCTGATTTTGTTCTAAGTGACTACATATTTGTTCCTGTTTAAATTTTTTTTTTAATTACTATTCTTTCTTTATTTATTTTTTTCTTATTTCTTCATACTGGTATGGTTTTAATGAGAATAAACTCGTTGACCAGAACTAAAACTTTACACAGGGCTGTACAGATTTCTGTTAAACTCTCCTTTAAAAAGATTCTAATTCTCACTATAATTTCTGGCCAGAAACACAAGTCTAAAGAAGCCACCTCCTAGAACTTTATACTCAGTTTTGAATGCAATTTTCTACGAGGGAAGGGATTATTTTTTTTTAAGTATTTAACTTTTTTCTTATTATGAGTTTTCCAGTGGGCATGTTTGGTTGTGAATATGTGAATATGTGAATATGTATTGTGAATGTACAAATTAAGCAATAATTTAAAGAAAGGTTTGATATTATATATAGTATAAGAAATCACTTGCATAGATTGTGTGACATTCTGGAAGTATTTCCATTAAAGAAGACACACCATCAGAAACATCTAAAAGACCTTTGCACAAACTTCAGAATTTTCCACAAGTTTTTATTCATATCTCCAGTGACTTGATCAGCGAAGACCTCAGGCTGTCCTACTCTTTGCCTTTCAGAATATTGTTTCTAAAACTAAATTTAAAAATATCTCACAAACTTTGGCTTTCTTTCCCGTTCAGATGGACACATTGTTTTACTATGATTTAAGCCAACCATCATCCAAAATTGTACATTTATATATTTCCAGTTTGTTGCTCACCTGTGTCTTTCGACTGTTTTCCTCATTTTCCAAACTGAAGATCTGTCAAGACCAGAAATTGCCAGGTATACAGATTCTTCTTAGTCCCTTAGTCCTTTTCCTTTTGACGGTATATCTGCTCATTTCTCTGTCTCCAGTTGTATGAAATGGTGACTCAATGTGGTGTTTATGCTGTCCCTTAGCTGCCAACCTCCAGCTCCAATGCTGTCCTTGTCTTCAAGACCACAGTCGTTGTTTGGCCAAGAATTTTTACTCTGTTTGGTTCTTTCATGAAGCCAAAAAGATTTTGTGTTTACACTTCAAGTGTAAAATTTTTGTTTTGAATGTAATTCAAATGCAGAAGTCATTTACACTTTTAAGAAGAAAATTAATAAATACTTTCACTGTTCCAAGTGAGAACTCATGTCTCACCACAAGGTAACCCAGTATTGTACATAACACTGAACTAGAGAAAAAATAAATCATAACCTTTTACAAAGCTTTCTGTTTTATTATTTATTATTATTTATTTATTTTATTATTTATTATTATTTATTATTATTTATTATTCTATGTAAATTCTCTCACAACTGGTTTACTTAGTAACACTCAGCCCTTGGCTCTACCCCTTTAAAAACAGTAGAGAATTAATAATTGACTGATAGCGTCATAAGTAAAATTAGGACCCAGGATTTTGAGTAAACACCATTTCTACCTACCACCCTCAATTTTGAGTCACAACAACACCTCTAGAACAAATCTTGAGTCAGTAAGGAATCATAACCGATATAGTCACTAGAGCAGAATGTCCCCAAGGTTTATACTAGTTTGTAAACTGCATTTTCTGCAGGAAAAAATCTTCAATTGTAGTGAAGCTGGTTCAGGAAATGTGCAGTCCTCCAAGGGAGATGCATCTATAGCTAAGAACATAGGACCGTGTGGCTGTTAATTGAAGAACCAGGGAAGAGAAAAGCTGTTTCTCACACACTGAAAACATTCAAAACCTTGTGTATGTTTGGTATCATCCAAATGTAATTTGAGAAGCTAACTTCTAATCTAGTTTGTGCTCTGATAATAACAGCTTCAATTTACAGCATTAGAGCCATTGCTGAGTGACTTTGCCCTCCCTTGCATCAAGGATAATTATTATTTTTATAGTTCAATTAACAAACATTAAATTTCTGTTTTCCTAGCAAAGATGGCGCCACCTAATTTAACAATAACATACTTGTTCCTCATGCCCTCTCAGGGACATGATGTTACTATAATAGACTCTTCTGGACCTATTGATTCCTGGGAGCAAGTTTCCTTCCAATTTGCACCTTTCAACCCTTTTCTTTAAATTTACACTAATAGGGCAATTTGCCAGCTGTAGATCATAGCTTGCATTTTTTTAAAAAGAAATCTATACAACATTTTGCACCAGAGCAGTGCTTTTAATGCCTTTTTAGCTTTTTATCTTACTGACCAGAAAGAGCAAAGATGTATCTGTTTCTCTGTATATAGATCCAAGCAAGAGATGGCTTTCCTGTACAATAATAATTATTTTCCTGGGATTTCAAAACCCATTCATGTCCTGTCCTCACACAAAACCAACAGTTGCCCGCTCCAAAAAAGAGTCTTTCAAAAGCAGCAAAGGAGGACTTAGCCAGGTCTAAGGAGATTCACCCAGTACTTATAAGACAGAGACCAGAACATCTGATTTATTTACAAAGGTTTGACGTTGGGTCACCCACCATTCAAGTGAGCTTTCTAATCACTTATGCAAGTGAATGTCTATCAGTCACTCACTCCACTATGTGTTGATATATTTTACTAAAATGAAATAGTTTATGATTGTTGCTTGTATTCTTAGGCCTTAGTAGAGAACGCCTTGCTTCTCTGTTATCCCTGGAGAGTTAAATGTAAGAGAGAAGCAATTTCAAAGGTCAGCCAAATTTTTTATGGGCTGAAGATACATCTGGAGGAAAAATAACTCTCTCCTTTGACTGCAGACTAAGCTAACTGGATTGAACCTGTGGCAATAATATTTACAGAAAATAAGAAAATAATCGGCATAATTACCTTGCATATTAGAATAGACATCTAGAGCATTAAGGTTTTTTTATCCCTGATCTGATTTAATAAAGACCAGATTTTTAGCTTTTATAACATATTACCCTGACTTTTTTTATGATGTGGATCTTTTCTAGAGTTTGAACTTTGCCCATAAATTCCACTGAGGACCAAAGATGTTTCTCTTAATGAAAGTTTAGTTGAATCAAATATGTCTCCATAGGAAATTTATGGCTCTGACAAAACATTCCCTCATTAAAGAGTCTGTTTTCAACTTGGGGAAATGAAGGGAGACAACACAAGAACTCAAGATCCTAGGCAGTTTCCCTAGGAGGCTACTCTCTATTCTGCAGCAGTTGGTCATAATTTATAGCTGCCCTGGATACTCTGTGTTACACTTTGTATTTTCCAGGCTCTTAAGAGTGTGGGAAAACCTTAGGAATGTTGAGGGGCTGCTTCTTTGGGGTTGCAAAGACTATTCCTTCATATTTTTCCAAATAGCAGTTTAGCCAAAGTGGGTCTCATACTTCCCTTTGTCATGACACCAGCGAGATTTCCTGGTTTTACTGGGGAGACTCCCCATCACCTTGCTTCTGCCTTAACCTTTAAGCTCTAGCTAAATATCTTCAAGGAAGTCTTTGTCACGTTCCACTAGAGCGTTTTTACATTGATTATGCACAATTATATCCTTGCATCATGTCTATTCACCTGTGCACACTAGCCCCTACCGGAGTGATTTATTACCAGCTAAATTGTTTATAGCAGAAACCTGTTTATCACTGTCACATGTGCAAGCAGCAGATATGAGTATCTGTACCATCAGCCTGTGTATGTGTGCGCGTGTGTGTGCGTGTGAAGGTGTGTGACCTGGAGGCAGAGGAAGGCATGCAGGCTCGTGGAGATTTCTCATTAACTCTGTCAAGTCCATCCCCATTCCTCCAGCACCTCCATAACTGTTTTCCAGTTTCATGCCATTTCTAGCACAGAAATTGGTGATTGCAGAAATCTCTGTTGATCCTGATGTAACTTTATTGATCCCTTTCCACCTTCATCCATATAGTGCCATTGAAGAGGTTCTTAAGGAAACAAGACAATTAATCAGAACCCCAGTTAATTAAAGATCCACAGTGACACCAGAAAACCTTCAGAAGTGATGGAAGGACCCTGGAAAATAGGGACATTTTGACTTTCGGAAAACATGTTTGCTCTAGGTTCTTCTAGTACTTTTCTGTTTCAGATTTTAACAGGCTTGGACAACTCAGAGGATTAGTTAATTTCTTACATAAAATGGTCTTTTTCTGCTATTTCTCTAGCTTCTTGCAAGCAATATCAAACAAAGGTGTCAAGTGACATTGCGATAATTTGCTTCATACCAAATTTTAAATAAAAGTGTGTCATGAAACACTAAAGGAATGCTTCCTTAGCATTTTACAAGCCAAATCTTCCATTCAAATATCTTAAGGAAACCATCTGATGACAGAATACTGCAGAGGATAAGAACTTGGGTGTGCTGATTCCTATCTGCATGCTACCTCTACACTTAAAACCTTGCTTATTTGTTAAGTAGTTGTTTCACTTTCTGATGCAATAGCTGCCAGTGATCCTTCACTGAACTTGTTGTCTCAGACCAGTGAGCACATCACACAGCTGGCACAATAGTGCCAACTAATAAGTTTCCTGGTACCTTGGTTGGCAGACCTAGCTGAGTGGTGGAAGATCTGCCCTCTTTCTTTGATAAATTATCCCTGAAGAACAGTTTTGCTGAATGATGATGGAGTGTAGGTGATGAAGGAAGGCTTTAGAGCATAGAGTAAAACTCCTGCTTTGTCCTGTACCTTCTCAGTGACTAAAACCATGCAGATTTTGTCTTTGATGTGAAACACAGACAATGAGTAGGATCTAGAATCAGACAAACTGAATCTATTTGATCTGGTTCTATTTGATAAATACATCCCCATAGTACACTTAAAGCTTATGGCTTAAAGCAAATAAATACATTTAATCTGTTCATGCATGACCAATATAGGCAGTTCAACCCAGTAGCCTAGAAGCACTGTATCCTCTGTAATCAGAGTAAAATACAGAGGATTACTCATTCCAAATCTGAAATGAATGTGTGACATTCATTTTGTTCCAGGAAGTAATTGACTTTTAACTGGTTTTAATGCAAAGATTGCCAAAGAATAGAGCCAAATTCTTATAGCCTGAGAGCTGATGAAGTTTTGTGAAATACTAACACTGCGTTTTATCGGCTTTGGCAAAATCATCCACCACCCAGTGTCAGAACTCCTAAGGAATGTCTATTTCATGGCTACCATGGTACTATCTGAAATAGTTTTCAAACCAGTTTATATTTTTTTTGTTCAGAATGGCTTGTTCAAAGATCCAAACAATCATCAAATGTTGGGAAATTGGGAATCCTGGTTTTTTTCTGAATTATCTCCTGTGTTATCCTATTCTGAATTATTATTATCCTATTATCCTACTATTATCCTATTCTGAATTATACTCCTGTGTTTTGTAAGCTGAACTTCTTATGATGCTCCATGTCTGTGTCTTACAGAAACTTTGTCCCTGGAAATCTTCTAAAAAAGGAAGTATTCTGTCCAATGGGTGGAAAAATATTTCCCAAGCTTGCTGTCTAGCACTAGAGGAAGAAAGATAGTTGAAAACATGCAGAAGGAGATTCTGCATGGCTACAGTTAGATTTCTACATGGGACATATATGATCTTTTCCTGCAGGCCTTAAAACACATAAAACATCTGAAATTTATGCAAAAATTAGATATCTAGGATAAGCAGTGCAGTTTCCATTACAGACCATTACAGACAGATAACTTGGGGCATTTTTGTTTGGTTGGTTTTTGTTTGTTTGGTAGGTTTGGTTTCTTGTTTGTTGTTTTGGGGTTTTTTTGGTTTTGTTTTATTTTGTTTGGTTGGTTGGCTGGATGGGCTTTTTGATTGTTTTTTAGCCTCTGAGAAAGAAACTGCCACAACTTTAATAATTTTATCTAACGTATTTATTTATTATTTGGAATGTGCTTTGTTTTTGGCATGAAGAAGTTCAGACAGTCTGTTCTTTCAGCTGTATTTGCAATAGCCCTGACTTCAATTTAGAATTAATATTTTCTGGTGAAGAACAGATGATTTATTGTTTAATTCTGTAACAATTTATTTTTCTGCATAGTTTAATCTCTGCCATGGGAGATTCTGCATTAGCAGCTAATAAGGTGGGTTTTTTTTAATATTCAGAAACACTCAAAGATAGAAAGAAATAGGCATCATCGATGCTGCAGAAATGGATATGTCAAACCAAACAAATCCTAAAAATAATACCTTTGACCTTTTTTTTTAATATTATTAATTTTTATCTAATTGAATTAGCCATCCTAATTGGTCCTTGGTAGAAAATAAAATATTTCGTGTATAGTACTCCGTTCATATTCAAAGATTTAAATTTAATGTTATAAATGTCTATGCAAATCTTTGTTATCTAGACTTCAATTGACACAGCTTCTTAGACATCTCACAGAAAGTATTTCCAGTGAGGCAGATTTATTGAATAATCAGGTAGCTATGTAAACTATATAGCTCATATGCAAGCATCTAGTATCATAACTCCAGGCTATCTACAACATCATCTCAGGGTTACAAGATATAATACAGGTCTTCTTGAATACCTGCTTTTTTTGGTCATCTAAAATGACTAGTCCTTTACAGTGGTTTAACATTATTGTCATGATTAACATGTCCTGTGACAAGACTTGGACCTTAAATGCCAGTCTAGCATGAGTCTCACAGATCTCTGGTACCAAATCTGGTATTTGGAATTTGGTATCAAATCGCATATAGTGACTTACTCAGGCTTTCTCATTGTCTTTCAGGCCATGATGTATTGAGCTGTAATTTTCTCAGCCTTATGCTTTACAAGGCATTACATGTTTCCACCCATGGCTGTAGTCCAAATTTTCATCTTCATGGAAACTTTTGACATGCAGATAGTAATTCTATAACAGAAGTGACTCCCTTATCTAGGATGATTTTTCACACTATAAAGCTCATTTTCTGGTTCTATTACATTACTGGCACATGAAAACTATGCTAGAAGTCAAATACTAAATAATAAAAAAATAATTGATAAATAACTGTAATATTACCTTATAACTTGCTATAATTCCTCACACAAAAGATATTCAACATACTTACTTAGAAAAAGCAGAGGACTTAGAAAAAGTAGAGGTCTTTTGTGGCAGCAGAGATTTGGTACATTCTATAACTCTGCCTTTGTTTTGTCCTGTGGTAAAGGTGCATATATACTGCCCTCCTATATCAGAGGAATAGCAGACAGTCAACTGCATAAAGGTTTTAACAGTTAAAACATTAAATTAAAGTTCTCTAATTTAAAATGTTATTATCTAGAATCAGGATAGAGAGACAATACGGTCTGTTGATGCAGTGTGGATGTGGAGTTTTATAGCATCAGCATATAGAGGGAGTGATATAAGAAGGCCATTACTTAATCTGAGAAGGACAATCTTTTGCCAGTAATGGCTGTTACTCAGGAAACAGACACCACCTGCCTTGAATCTCTGATAAAAATTTGTTGGACTCCAGTGCTTAGAGGTAGTGGGCTGTAATATGTCAGTAAATCAAATTATTATCATTCTATTATTAACTGAGGATATTTAGGAAACTGCAAGTGTCTGAAGGTGGCAAGGTACCTACAAAATGTATGTAAAAGTTAAGGACTTAATAACTGAATATTAACTTTAAATAGAATAAACTCAAGATAACTTTTGCCAGTAAGGATTTGGAGCAGAGGGTGAATTCCCCATCTGATTGCCTTATCCACAATTTATGAGGCATCTTACTGAAAATTTGCAAAAAAATAGTAGGAGGAAAAAAATAAAATATTAATAACTATTAGCAGCCAAGGTGAATGTAATTTAGAGAATTTTCCATATTTTTACAGGGTTGCTGTACTTTCTAATTATCTGTAGAGAAAATTTTTCATTATTTGAACAGAGCTGATTATCGACCTGCTCCAAAGTCAATCAAAAGTCAAGAAAAAGATAAAGCAAGACTGTCCAGCAAGACTAGAAAAACTTATCTCTTTTCATATGTTGATTATAATATCTGAGCATTCTTCATGTATTAATTGATTTACCTTGCAAAAAGCTTAGTTCCCCCTGGGCAGAAAGTTAAAAGACACATTAACTTGTTCAAAATATGAAAAAAAATCTTTAGCAGAGCCAAACCTTGAATCATGGTATTAAAAATCCTAGTCTTGATGTTTGGTTTTTGTTATCTGGGTTGTTTTTTTTCCCCAAACATGTTCTGCTACCTTAAATTTTACATTTATGGTTCTTCTTCCTTTAGGCTAGCTAAAGGAAATATGTTTTTGTTTTATTTGCAGAGCATATCCAGTCATTCGACCTCAGCTGACAAAACTGTTTATAAGCATCTGTACATATTCTGGATCTTAGCTACATATGGACATAGCATCATAGTAGCCCCTCAAAGTAATTTAAAGTTAAAATAATTTGAAATAATTAACACTGGCACATAATTTTTGAGTAGAATAGTATCAGTTTGAGCTGCTGAAAGAGAACCATGCACAAATAATGTGTCTAACAAAACACAGGCAATTTCTGAAAAGGTAAGAGAAAATATATATATCTGACTGCTAAGATTTCCTTAATCAAGGGGATTTTCACAGGTGATGAGTCAGAGGGAACAAAGGTTACTTAATATGATAAAAGAGAAGTTATGTGTTACTTAAATAATTAAATGGGTAATAGAGACAAGAGTACTAAAGACTGTTTAATACTGAACTCTGCTCCCCATTTAGAGAGTGTGGGCATAACATAATTAAAAGGCAAAAGAAAAAAGTTTGTCAAAATAAAAGGACAAATTAAGCTCATCCTTATGTAACGAGTTTGATTTCACAGAATCACAGAGTGTTTAGGTTAGAAGAGACATTAAAGCTTAAAAATAGTCCTAATGATGACAAGAACAAAACCAGTAACATAGAGTAAAAATAGTGGAGTAAAAAATAAAAATATAGTGGAGTAAAAAGAAAATTTTGAAGTGAAAGAGTATACCTATTCTTGTCATCTCTCTTAGTCTCTCTTGCTTGAATTTAATAGGAGTTAACCTGGCAAAGTTTTGACATGGAAAGAAGAGTTCCTGTGGCCTCTGTTTGTCCTTAGAAATGTTTAGCGTTGCAAGACCTGTCTTCATGCCTTTTTCCTTTGTTTGTTTAAGAGGATTTCATTGGATTTCTTGCATATCATGTCGCTTGGGTTTACAAAATATTGGCAAAGCTTTATAATAAGTAGCAAATCATTATTACGTGCTTTGGTGTTCATTGTAATACAATTAATCATCATAAATTTGCTTTGCTATATTCAAGTGGATGAAATAGCTAATTTCAAAAACAGCTTAATTCAGAAAAGCATCCAATTTATTATCGTATTCTCACCTTTAAGGGCACAGAAAATATATTGTGCACGAGCTACATTGAATAGACATTATTAGATACATGATGGACAGCATGAAATTACTAACCAATCTAGCATTCCGTTTCATAGTGCTGATAGTTTTTTTATGACAAAAGTGTAAGTAATTATATCATTTAAGTTGCTTGTGCTAGAGCAATACTTACCTTTCTAGAAAAATAGAAGTGTGAGATGGTCTGGCAACCCAAGCAGATGTGGTCCAATGACCTACTGCATACTGTTATTTATTTGGGTTTTTTGGTTGGTTGGTTTGTTGGTTTTGATTTTGGTTTGTTCTGTTTTGGTTTTTTGTTTTTGTGGGTTTTGTTGTTGTTGTTGGGTTTTTTCCTTGGTTTTTTTTTTGCTGAAGTCTCATCAGAAATTTAGTGGAAAATGAAAAGCAAGGTCTCACTGCCAGCCCTGTACCACCTTCAGAGATGAAAAGCTCCTACAGGTAAGGAGATTGTTTAGATGTATAGGACTGTGGCATATAACACCTAATGATATCTGGCAAAATTTGGTCATGTGGTAACTTTATATGGGACTCTAAGACTTCAGTATTTCTGATGCATCAGTTAGGCTTTCAAACATTGATTATAGATGAATCAGCTTAAATTCTCCATCGCCTTATTCAAAAAACATTGAACAAAGGTATTTTATTTAGCTAAATATATTTTTTTTTCCAGAATATATTATATTCTTTGTACATACAAACAAGCCCAGTGCAGGTTTTGGAAGGAACCCTGGTTTTGTTTCCAGAAGGCCTGTCCTAAAGATGGACACCCAAATTTGCCCCTCTTCTTCCATTACAAAATAATACTTATATCAGTTTCAGTGTTTCTTAATAATGTTTAATAATTGAAGTTACTGCCAGTTACTATATCAATATTACCTATGCTAGTAAATTCTAAGATTTTAAATTTTTAAACAAGATAATTAAGATTCAGATGAAACAAAAAGCCTAGACAAAACTAAGTTCCAGTGGGTTGGGGATTTTTTTGTTTGGTGTATTATCTATTTTTAAATCAGTTTGTTGCCCTCCATGGGCACCCTTGTTGTGGGGGAGGAGCTTACATGCCCCTGTGAGTTTGGGATCTGTGTTGATAGCGGCATATGCCTCCAGTAGGGTCTCCCATGCCAGACAGGTCACAAATGAAGGGTGAAAGTTTGTCCACGGGCAGGGTGGGCTCACTAGCCTTCAGGCAACCATCCAGGAGGACAACTCTAACTCCAAACCCAAGTAGATGAAGCTCATTTAGCTCTGTAAGGCCATTCATCTAAGAGAAGGATACTCTAACTAAACCTACATCCTGAGGACTTCCCTGTCACTGTCCAAGCTTGCTGGGCAGTGGCAGATGAACCTTAGGAGTAAAGGGTGGGGCCACTTCCAACCCTGCATGCAGGCAGCTCAGGACCTTGGTCACTCGAGACTGACCCAGGAGACGACAGTCTTGTTCAGCAGTATCCTGAGTGACCAAGCAGCCTTTTTCAAGGAGACCACTGCTTGTTCCACATGGAGAGGGGCCTAGAAAAGGTGTCCTATCCAAAGCTTGTCTCCACCCCCCACCCAGTTGACAACCCATGGTCAATGGGCATCTTCTGATGCATTCGAACAAAGACAAAGAGACAAAGGAAAACACCTGCCTCTAAAAGTGTGTTCAGATTGACACTTGCATGTTGGAACATTAGAATCATGCTTGATACATTGGACAGTGGGTGTCTTGAGCATCGTTCTGCTCTAAATGCTCACAAACTCTTACAGCTTAACATCGACATTGCTGCTCTCAGTAAAGTTGGTCTTCATGAGGAAGGCAGTCTTAAAGAACATGGTGCCGACTGCACACCCTATTGGTCAGGCAAACCCAAAACTGAAAGCTCTCAGGAGTTGGATTCATGATTAAAAACTCCATTGCCTCCAAACTTGAAAATTTGCTGATGGGTCATTCCAATTGCACTATTTCTTTTCGCCTCCCACTACACAACAAGCAACATGTTGTTCTCTTCAGTATATATGCCCCAACCCTCCAAGCTGGCCATGCAGAGAAAGTCAAATTCTATACCCAAAAGGTTCCTGCAGGTGATAAGATCAAAATCCTTGGTGACTTCAACACCAGAGTAGGAAAGCAATATGAAGCCTGGAAAGGAGTACTAGGCAAGCATGGTGTTGGAAACTGTAATGACAATGGACATTTCCTGCTAGAGTTTTGTGCTGAGCAGCAGATCACCACCACCAACACTATCTTCCAACAGAAAAACAGCCTAAAGACAACCTGGATGCATCCTTGATCCAAGCACTGGCACCTCACTGACTATGTCTTAGTGCACCAGAGATATATTGGCAATGTCCGTCATACCCGAGGGATGCCTCATGAAGAATGTCATACAGACCAACACCTTGTACGATGCAAACTTACCCTCTACTTTAGGCCCAAACTTAAGAGGGGTGGAATCCCAAGGGGGAAGCTTAAAGGTAATGATCTTCAAAAAGATACACAGAGAAACAGCTTCCAGATAAACCTTCAAGCTAGACTTTTAGATCACCCCATAGATCCTTCTCCTGAAATGTTTTGGCAACACATTAAAAATAGCATTCTTCAGTGCTCTGAAGTGTTCTCCTCAAAGAAAAACAAAAATTGGTTTGATGAAAACAACCAAGAGATCCAAGAATTGTTGTCAGAGAACCACTCACCAAGCCTACCTTGCTCAGCCATCTTACCATGTAAGAAAAGCAGCCTTTCGTCTTGCATGCAGTAAGCTTCAACAGAAACTTCGAGACATCCAGAATATGTGGTGGATGAACCTAGCAGAAAAGACTGAACTATGTGCAGTTATGGGTGACCACAGAGGACTCTATGAAGCACTGAAAGCAGTTTATGGACCACAAACCAGCTTGAAAGCGCCTACTTAGAGCAGATGGCCAAACGCTTCTCACAGATAAAACCTCCATCCTGAACCAATGGTCTGAACAGTTTCAGACTGTCTTCAGTGACAGCTGTGTAGTCCAAGGCTCAGCAGTTCAGCACATTACACAAGAATGGGTGAAAAACGAATTGTACATAGCCCCTACTTTGGGAGATACTCTTAAGGCCACACAGCAACTGAAAACTGGCAAGGCAGCGATGAAATCACATCTGAAGTATGGAAACATGGAGGCTCCCTCTGAGTTGTTGGGAACAAGGTAAATTACCACCAGATCTCCATGATGCATTCATCATCACCCTGTACAAAAAGAAAGGAGAAAAGTCAAACTGCTCCAGCTACCAAAGTATAACCCTCATCTCCATTGCTGTAAAAATGCTTGCAAGAATACTTTTGAATAAATCTGTACCTGCTATAGCAGAGGAAGTTCCACCTGAAAGCCAGTGTCGTTTCAGAGCCAGTCGGAGTACCACAGGCATGGTATTTGTTCTCAGACAACTGCAAGAGAAGTGTAGGGAACAGAACAAAAGTCTTTATGTGACATCCACTGACCTCAGTAAAGCTTTTTACATTGAGAGTAGAAAGGGCCTGTGGCATATCTTGGAACAATGAGGATGACCCCAAGTTCCTCAAAATGATCAACCTGATACATGAGGATCAGTGGGGCCAAGTCAGATTTCCTGATGCACTCTCTGAATCCTTCCCAATAATCAATGGCATGAAACAAGGCTGCGTTCTCACACCCACTCTATTTACAATCTTCTTCAGCATGATTCTCCAAAGGGCCACAGCAGACCTCGATGAAGAAAATGGCATTTACATCCAATATCATACTGATGGGAGCCTATTCAACCTCAGGTAACTGAAGGTCCACACCGAGACCCTAAATCACCGTGTCCCAGAGTTGCTTTTTGCTGACGATGCCCTCGTTGCTCACACAGAAGCAGCTCTGCAGCACATAACATCCTGCTTTACAGAGGCTGCAGATCTTTTTGGGCTGGAAGTCTGCTTGAAGAAGACAGAAATTCTCTACCAGCCTGCACCACAGGAAGACTTCTGTCATCCCCACATCACTATAGGCAAATCAGAGCTTAAGACAGTCCAGCAGTTCAGCTATCTGGGATGCATCATTTCCTCAGATAGGAAGAACAACAAAGAGATAGACAACAGATTAGCAAAGGCATACAGAGCATTTGGAAGACTTCATAAAAGAGTTTTGAGCAATAAACACATGAAGGAAAGTACAAAAATTAGACCATATATTTCCCTACTTCCATAATTTTTGGTATTGAAACTTAAAATAAAATTTAAAAATGTCAGACTTTAACGTCTTGATTCAAACTGGATGACTTCTCATCATAAATCTCTCTTCAGTTTCTATATTTTGAATCTGACTGCTAATGGGTGATGCAGAATAAACTAAAATAGTTTCAGTCTCTTCTATTTCAGATTTGAAACGTTTTTCAGTAATTATTTTTAAAAGCATTTTTTTCTCTGTTTCAAGATAAATTTAAAGATCATTAGAAATATATTACAAAAAATTCCATGTAGAAAGACCACAATTTTTATTACCTTGAAGACTGATAATACTCAGATCAATAAGTCATGCTTTATAACTTATTATGTTAAAATTCTGTATTAAATTAATGAAATTACAATATTTATTTCCTCTATTGTGATAGAGATTTTGGTTGGGTTCTTCATTACATATCATTTCAGGCATTTAAGAACAAGACCTACAGTAACCATGACTGCTCTAAGATTTTAAAAATTTAAGTGCAAAGTAAGTACCTACATTAGATATCCTAAGTATAAATCTAGGATGCTTCCCTTAATGGATACACAGCTAAAGGATGTGTTTCTTGCATGACTGTTTGTTAAGGGATTTGTCATAATAAGGAGCCTACAGGCTGGTTTTAATATTTAAGCATGTGCAACTTGATTGTCATAGTATCATTTTCCCTCATTCATGTTTCTTTAAAACCCTGCTGATAATCCTAGAAAATCTATTAATTGCAAATGCTATCCGGTATAATGAGATTATCCTAAGAAGTGTTTTGAAAGAATAAGAGGCAACTAAAAAGCTTTCAAAAATATGTCTCAGAATGCGGTGCCAAACCTGTGCTAGTAAATTTAAGATTTTCCCAATTCAAGATAATCAAGACAGTTTTAACTAGCATAGGACAATCTTTAATTAGACTAATTTTACAATGTCAATACCTTCTTCTTTCAAGATGAGTAAAGATGTAAGATATGCCTGTCTACTGAGTTTTAAATAATGTTTGTCTGTTGACAATAATAGAGTTCCTGCAAACTCTGATGGCAAAAAAATGGGATTTTTTCTTGATTTGCTCTG
Source organism: Heliangelus exortis (assembly GCF_036169615.1). NCBI lineage: Eukaryota > Metazoa > Chordata > Aves > Apodiformes > Trochilidae > Heliangelus > Heliangelus exortis. Next base: position 7,421,790 of record NC_092454.1, on the reverse strand, counting down.
GAATACTTGGAATAGAATCATGCTTTCAATGGTGTATATGTAGACTATATAGCAGTAATAACCTTTAATTTACTGTTTGGTGTTTCTCTATTTTTCAGACCTAGTAAGGACACACTCTGTCTAAAAGCCCCACTTGAATTTACTTGATTAGAATTTCTGGCATCACACTTAAATTAGTTTTCCTGTCTCCAGAATTATTTAATAGAAAGAAATAGATATATACACAGGGTGAGTCATGCAATGGTAAGAGGAGAGTTGTGCAGAAATAGTTGTCCTGTGGATGTCTCTCTCTGTCCTCGTTGTTCATGACCAGAACTTAAACAGCTAGTTTTGACGATCTCCTTACTCGAACCCATCTCCAATAATTATGTCTTTCCTAATAACATACAATTCAATTATTTTCCTCTGTTGCAGCATATATGTCTAAGAATCTTAAAGCACTCTAAATAATTACATTGTGAAATGCCTTGCTTCAGGATGCAACGGTTATTGTAATTTTATATGTATTACAAAAGTGATTGGATATGGTCATGGAAGAGAAATTCACCGAAATCTGTTAAACGCAAAGACACAAGCTCTAGGGAAGTAAGTTGTTTTCCTGAAAATTACTGCAGCTATAAGAATATTCTGCTCAATATCACGATATATTTATTTTTATATTTGGAGTCTTTCCTGGAACTCAACTATTGTACATGTGTGAAATGGGATACTAATCTAAGTGATTACTTGATCTGTTCTAATATGTTTATTTGGATATTCTAAGTTTAGGTAAGGTTAAAGTAGCACTATTAAATTAAAATTGGAATTCATAGGCCAGTAGTTTTTACATAAGTCTGAGAAAATAAAAATGCTTTCTGTATCCTTCATCACTGAGAACCAGAAAGTGAAACTAACCTGTCTACTTTGATTGAATGAGGTAAGTAAGGTGCAAAAATTACAGTACACAAAATTTAAAAAAAAATGTTTTTTTGTTTTTGTTTTTTTTTTACATAATATAAAAGTAGAAAAGTAAGTATCAGTAAAAGTCTGATTCAAAATCTATTTGCATTCTACATGAAAGATTTTGAAGGACATCACAACTTTGTATTGATTTGGAAAGGACCCAGCAAAATTGACAGAACTTGCACAATTAATATGAGATGAAAATTTTCCCAAGTATAGCTCTCAGTCAAATAAGAGAATGATCAAGCCATGGTAGAAGTACTGGAAACAAGACATTTGCTGTTTTGTTTTGGTTTGGTTTTTTTTCTTTTTAAGAAAGAAAAAGTCCAAAAAAAAGTCCTGCAATTATTTTTCTTTCCACTGTAGATGTAACATAAAACTCCTTGTACTGAAAAACAAACAACAAAAAACAACTAAAAATGCAAACATAATAAAAAAAAAAGACTATGCAATCCTGGATAATCAAACAACTCAGGAATGAGGGCAGTTACATAAATGAGAGAGATGGAGCTTTTAGATCATGCTCTCTCAGCATGACTTTTCAGCAGCATAAACTGCAGTCTCTCCTATGAAAGCTATTCACTTGCCTGCAAGTAGTTTCGTCTTTTGCAATATTGATATGGTAGCTAGAGTTCTTGTCAACCACATGAGGGGTAGAGAGTCATAATTACTCAGAATCAGGTAAATCAGGGCTTGGGGCAACACTGAAGGTCCTCCCTCTAAAGAAGTTTATGTAGAATTTTTTCCTCACAAAACCTAATAAAAGTAAGGCACTCTGCAGTCTGCTGGGTGCACTCTGCAGGAACTTCTAGCTGCAGGCAAAAGATACCTTCTGAGAAAAATAGCATATTTTGCCAATAAAATACCTACAAAGAAATGTAAGCTTATTTGTAAATTCAAAAAATATTTTAAAAATTTGAATAAACATCTGTTATTCAAATTGAAACTGTTAGCCCCCTTTACAGCACATGTAATCTGTAAATTATAGCTCTCTCTTATATCTCTCTCAAGTTTTCTTAACAGTAAAAGTCAGTGATGAGTATTCAAAATTTATTCAATGCCATAAATGGCCTGAAATCTGTTTACTTACTCTGTTTACTTACAGCTTGGTACTACATGTTGCATATATCATAGAATAATGGAATGATTTGGGCTGGAAGGACCTTAGAGATCACCTAGTTCCAACCCCTCTGCATCAGCAGGGACATATCCCAGTACACCAGGCTGCTCAAATAGCCACCCAGTCTGTCCTTCAATACTCCCAAGGAGGAGGCACCTATAGTTTCCCTGAGCAACCTATGCCAGTGTCTCATGACCCACATAGTGAGGAATTTCTTCTTAATGCCTAATCTTAATACACTCTCTTTCTGCTAAAAAAATATTCCCCCGCATCTTATCGCTACATGCCTTTTTAAAAAGTCTTTCCCTAGATTTCTTTTAGGCCCCCTTCAAGTACAGGAAGGGCACTAGAAGGTCTTCCTAGAGCCTTCTCCTCTCCAGGCTGAACAACCCCAACTCTTTCATCTTGTCTTAATATGAGGAGTGCTCCAGCTCTTTGATTATCTTCAAGACCCTCTTCTGGACTCTCTCTAATAGTTCTTTATCTTAAGTTCTTATGTTGGAAGCTCCAGAATTGGAAGCAGTGCTCCAGGTGGGGTCTAACAAAAGCAAAATAGGTGGGAAGAGTCACTCCCCTTGACTAGCTGGCCACAGTTCATTTGATGCAGCCCAAGGTGTGGCTGGCCTTTTGGGTTGTGAGCTCACGCTGCTGGCTAAAGTTGAGCTTCTCATCAAGCAACACCTCCAGGTCTTTCTCAGGACTGCTCTGAAGCCATTCTCTGTCCAACCTGTTTTTGTGTTTGAGATTTCCCTGACCCAGGTTTAGAACTTTGCACTTGGCCATGTTGAATTAAATGAGGCTTGCACAGGCTCCTCACTTAAGCCTGTTAAGGTCTCTCTGGATGGCATTATTTCCCTCCAGTGTGTTGACCTCACACACAGGTTGGTGTCATCAGCAGCCTTGGCGAGGGTGCAGTCAATTCCACTGTCCATGTTACTGACAGAGATGTTATCTTTAAATATAGATAGACAAAACAACCTTTTGTATAAGATTTAGGAACTCAATAAGCAATCTTTACAATTTTCCGAGTGTGTGTCCACATATCTTTTATTCATTAGTCAGAAATAATACATGCAAATAGGGAGATAGACTGCAGACAAAATATAGAATAATTTGCTTTCTGTTCTTTTAGCAAGTTAGTGTGAAAACGGTTAATTTCATATTTCTGTTCTTGCTGTATCAGCAAATAAATGATTTGTTGGTGTGATCTGGTTTGTCAGATCAGAAATGCACATAAGCACAAGCCTTTGTTTAAAAAAATAACTGAAGTACTTACTATTTTAAACATCTATTTGCAGTCCATTAACATTCAGGCATTTTATGCCCCATACAAATTAGAAATATACATAAATACCTTTCTTTCTTGCATAACTTAAAACAACTCCTCTTGTCTCCAAGGTTTTGCATTTCAAGTGTTGCCAGTGATTGAATTACATCCTGTCTCTGTTATCCTAGTTTTTGAAGAAAGGATAGTTCAGCAATTTTACTAAAACTTAAGTCCTTGCAACACATGAACACTCAAACTGTAGCTTTCTCAGTTCAATCAGATCAAAAGTAATAGTGTCTATTCTTTGTTAACTTTGTGCAACCACTTCATCTGTTAAGTAAATTACAGCAAGTGCAGAAAATTCTCTGAATTCTTACTTGATTAAAGCACCCAGCAGAAAGCTTTCACTTGCATAAACTTTATGCTTAGAAATGCATATATATATATATTAAATGAATAAAAGAAAAAAAGAAGCAGACTTTTTCCAATGAGAGCTATTAATATTTTATGTCTCACTGAAGTGCTGCTTCCTTTTCTCTTTCTTCTTGACACCAGAGTAGATATTAGCTCTTTATTTTTATGTTTCCTTTTTTCTCACTTCTACCATGCCCACAGCCCAAATAATAACAACAACAACTTCAGTCTGCCTCTTCCTGGTCGGGACACCACACTTACTGTCTTTTCACTTTATTAACTTAAGCATTAGCTTTTTGAAGCGAGTAAAATTATAAATGACATGTAATCCTATGCTGGGTGGCAGAGGGTTGCTTTCTGAAGCTGTGATTGACTGAGGTGAACAGGGAAAGGGAAAAATTTGTTCTGAGGGTTGCAGAGTGCCAAGTGATATGTCATGGCCTCTGGCAACAAGAACAGCATTGTATTTATAATCAGTGCAACATGCTGAGAGGGCAAATTAAGCTGCAGGAAGCCCAGCTGTGGCAGTGACATAAGGGGCCATGCTGTACTCCATATCCTTTCACAGATGTTAGCTTGTGCTAGAGCCACAGCTCCAGTGAAGTATTTTGAGACTCACAGAAAGCAGGCTCTGTTCACGGATGAGGGACCACAGCTTGTATGGTGTGGATCCTTGTATTTCACCAAGCCATTTTGTTCTATAAATCCTATTGGCTGTCTGCGCTTATGAAAACTGTTCCAAAAGATGTTGACAGACCCCACTGTAAATTAGTATCTCTGTTCAAGTTGGGGCAGAGTAATAAAATGAAGGCTAGTGCAAGGTCAGACCCAATAAAGCAAATGTCAAAATCATGTTGGCAGGAAAATATGGAACTGACGTATCTTTGGGACTTCAGAGATAAATATCTGCCAGTGATGCACTGCAGGGTCAGTGCCTGGATCACACAGCCTTTGAAAGAAGGAACACAGATTTTCTGCACAAGTCCCATTTTTTCACTTGTAGTTCATATTGGAATGAGGCTGAAGTTTGGATCCACAGTCAGTCCACTTGTGATGTTTCTGCTGTGCAATGCAGCATGAATTTTAAACCTTTTGTTGCCAGTTGTCTTTTGATCTCCACTTCAAGACCCTGGAGACAGGGAAATTTCAGTGATACGCAATGGAATGCTAGTACATGGAGAAAGAGAGGTGAGAAACCCATTAAGGCTCATGGGTACAAATTGCTGCCAAACCTAGAAACTTGTATGCAGTCGTAGCTGCATGTGAAGTGACCTTAAAATTTTTTGAAAATCACACACCTCAAAGAAAGTCTTCAGCTCAGCCAAAACACATTCAAGTTTGCTAATTTTACATCAGTCTGTACAGATCAAAGTCCTGGTAGCTGAGATTAGAAATACTGAAGCTTGGAATATCAGCCCCAAACTGCATCAAATCCTGCCTCTGAGGAACTTTGGATTGGGCACATTTTAAAAATATCAATAATTTAATAAATTACTTATTAAAAAAAAAAAAAAAGGAAGAGGAGGAGGAGGAGCATAGAAAAAATGCATTTGAAATGTACAATGGCAACAAAAAATCCTTCAAATGTTATACAGTTGACTCATACAGTATAACGTGATTTGTTCAAATCAGGCTTTTTTCATACCTCACTCCCTGTAAAACATTTGCTCTTTCTGTTTTGTAATGCAGGTCTAGTAACAGGCTTTTCTTGTATAGATTTCATGAAACTCAAATATGAATTCAGATGCTGTTGAAAGAGAGATTTAGCCTCAAGTTTTATCTTAGATGAATTTATAATCCAGGCTGGGTATTTACCATGCATCTTGTATCATGTATGATAATAATTAGTGGAAAATATATATTTTCTCTTGATATTAAGGTTCTGCAAAAAAGAGCAGTACATCAGCTCAGAATCCAAGTGTTTTGCTATGTTAAGTATTACCTCTAGCAAAAAAAACCCCAAATTATTAAAAAACTAAATTATATTTGAAAACTTCAAAATTAGGATTAAAAAACATTTATATTATCAGAACAATAATTTTCAGAGGAAAAAAAATGAAGCTGTTAGCATATTTTGCAGGGAAATGTTGTATTCTGACATTTCTAATACAAATATCTTGTTTATTTCAATCATTAAACTTTGTGTAGGCTTGAGCATTGGGACTACTCTTACGATTCTGATTAAAAGGTGGAATGGAAACTAGTACTTCCAAGCTAAGTACTTGTCAGTTTTCTTGGGCTGAATGCAAAGTCTTGAAATAACTTTTCCATTATTACATTGTTGGAGCCTTATCGTCTTGGATTTTTGACCTTTCAAATTTCCTCATTCCTATACAAATTCTTTTTGCTTCGTAGCCATTAATTTGCTGCAGACCAATCACTTATACTCTGTCGAATATGCACAGTTCTGAGGCTCCAGAACTTGGTCTGATATTTTCATTCCATCTACACTTGCTTTTTGTGATATAATTTTCTTCCCAAGACTTCCAGGACACATACTCACCTATCCGAAACCCTTAAGTGAAACCACCATAATCATGGTTCATTGTTGAAGCTGTCAGAGAGTATTTTCTTACATCATCCATCATGTATCACCTCAACAAAACTAAATTCTAATTGTGCAGATTCTAATTTATCTGCTTTCCATTCACTGTCTGGGATCAAAACATGGAAGTTTAATCACATCTGAATTCTCAGTAACTTAGGTAAGGCAGTGTTGCCTTCCATGCCAAATATTTCAAAGACGGTATGGATCTTATTTTGCCACAGACATCAGTTGCCTTATACAGATGACATTTAGCTATTATCTCAACTAATTATATAGCTTTCTTTTGTGTATAGGTTTATATGTACATCTTCATGACAGTTCCAAGAGGCTCCAAGAAACTGTGTCCTAAATTTATTGTACATAATTTTGTGAATGCTGTTGAGAGACTGCAATGAAAGTCTAATGACTTTGAGATCTGCCTTCAGGACAACACATGCATAGGTGTCTGCCGACAGTTATTTAGCTCACAGGTGGGGTAAATCACTCTCTGGAAGGGACTTTTCCTCCATCATCTACTGGGGAAATCAGTTACAATGTGAATTAACCTTATCTGCAACACATAGGATGTTTCCTGAACCCAGATGATAAGTCTAAGAAATGTGTGGCACAGCTCAGGATGGAAATGAGCCACCCAAAGCCCCATGGCTTTGTTAGCTTCTACTGTCTTCCTATTTTCACAGTTTTATTGACTCTGTGTTTCTTTTTTAACTGACATTGTTTTACTCAGTAACTGAAACTGAACTCTATTTAAAGGTGTGAAAGTTTTACATGATGCTGCTTACTTTGAGAAATCCTGTGGAAGTCCACAACTTTTTTCCACAAATAAGTTAAAACCAAACTATTACCATTCAATACACTATCTCCCTTTTTTAGAATAAATTAAAAAGATATCCATAGTAAAATTTCTAATAAGAAATTATAGAGTGATGTACAGATATGTACCAATAAAGGGATACTAATCAAAATACTAAGAAATTCTGAAGGAAGGTGTTTCTTGATGGAAATATGTATTGATCAATATTATATATTTTATATAAAGCCCTGGCTTGAAGAATTGAAACGGAACAGTCAACTTACACTGATATTTCCATTTCAAAATCACCTTCAAGAAAAGCCATGAACTTTTCAAACACAATATAAAAGGGGTAAAGTTGATGTTATCACTGTTAGATAGGCTAATTTTAAGATATTGTTAAATTTGTATGCCTACAATTACAGAATAACAGTATGAACCATTCAGTGTTTATACTTTCAGTGATAATATTTAATGTCTGCCATCAATTGTGATGGAGACTAATTTTTCATTTTTGTATTTTTTTTTAATTTTTTCTTTTTTTTTTTTTTTAGTAGTGTTCAAATGAGATATGGCTGAAACAGGAGGCTAAGTTATGTAAAGCAGACCAGAGTTTCTGTTGTATGCTGATATAAACAATTGGAAATGGAAGTATACCTTACAAGACGAAATGTTACTTTTTTTTTTTTGACCATTCAGGCCAGTCAGCTAAGATGTATACATTTTTCTCTGTCAACCCTAGTATTACTGTTGTCAAAAAATATATTCTCAAAACAGTTACAGATTTGTATTTTATTTTAAAAATTAAATTAATTTAATTATTTTATTATCTAATTAATTTTATTTTTTAAATGCCATAATTGCTAAGCAATCAGAGTATCTCCTGGAATAGTAAATATCAAGACAATCTGTGATTCATTTCAACAGTATAAATGTGTAAGAACATTTATTAATTACTATACTACATTTGAAATGGTGAATTCATTTGCAACAATTAATATGGTGGCTGGCAAACTTCAATACAAGGTGCTGATATACTTGGGTTGCTTTGTTTTGTTTTCTGTTCCTTAAAAAGTGCACTTTTATTATTTTAAGTGCACAATTAGGCACCTAACTTTCAGTTTATCCATTAAAAAACAAAACAAAACAAAACAAAACAAAACAAAATGAGCTGGGGAAAGCTCCATATATCTGGCTGGATATTACCATAATTTTTTACTCATGGTTAAGCTGTGGAATTTAATGCTATAGGATATAGTGCATGTTAATTGCAAGAATAAGTCCAAAATGGAAAAGAAGTAGGAGCAAATTCTAAGTCTAATAAGGGGAGACTGAGGGAACTGGGATTGTTTAAGTTGAAGAAGAGGAGGCTGAGGGAGTCATTATTGCTTTCTACTTCAAAGGAGGTTGGAGGGAGTTGGGTGCTGGCCTCCTGAATAAATGAGACTAGAGGAAATGGCCTGAGGTTGCACAAGGGGAGGCTTAGTCTAGGTACTAGGAAGAATTTCTTTACTGAGACAAGGTCTGGAAGGGGTTGCCCAGTGAAGTGGTGGATTCATCATCCCTGAACATGTTTTAAAAATGCGTAGCTGAGGCATTTCAAGACATTCCTTAGTGGGATGGTGGGGTTTTTTTGTTTTGTTTTATTTGATTCTGGCTTGACAGTTGAATGCAGTGATCTTTGAGGTCTTTTCCAACCATGACAATTCTGTGATTCTTCAGCAAAGAGGCCACTTATGGCTCAGATCGTTCGTGAGCACATGAATAATTAATGTATAGGAAGACATATCAAGACAATGTTTGTCTTAATCTTAATTTTTTCTCCAGACAACTGCAATTGGCCAGCACTGAAAAAAGGTCTTTGGGCTGGATATACCATTGGGTGACCTGTTCTGACTTCTCTTCAGAGAAGATTCTGCTTACTACTTGAAGGGATCAGAGACCGGACCTTTACTCATTCATACCTTGGCCTCTTTGTTATGACTGCCAACAGAAGTCTCAAACTTGCTAAATAGCAATTTCAGTGGTAAGTTGTGAGACTGGCTTCCTAATGTCTGAATTCTCTACTGATCAAAGCCATCGTTGCTCCATTAACTATAAAACAGCAATGACAATTTGTATTAGGAGTGAATAAAGCCTTAAGTTATTGAATCAGGTCTGTAGCCACAGTATTCTTTTTTAAATAGGGTACTAGGAGGCCATCGAGATCAGAGAACAACAGCATTCATTATCAGATGTAGCACAGAAAAAGGCTGAGGGCTGTACCCTTGAGCAGAGATGGTATTCTCTTCAACTTATTCAAATGACACAGAACTATCAATGTGAGAATTTAATTTCAATAAAAGTAGACAGATCTCTGTTAGATTTAAAAAAACAAAACCAAATAGCAAAAACAAGCAAACAAACAAACAAAAAAAATCACAACAAAACAAACAATTCTCAGATGAAAATAACAAAGAGACTAATTATTTGTATTCCATGATAGCTAGAATTGACCACATTTGGATAAAGGCAAGTGTGTAACAAAATTACCTGACATCCTTTACTGTCAGTTTTTAGCAATAATTTCTGGTATGCTTTTCTTAATCCCTTCTTTGAAATTTGTTTTCTCTTTTCAGTAAGAAATAAATAGCACAAATAATATGTTGTGGCTTTGTTTTGTTTTTGGTCTAGTTCAGTTTTTTCCTTGTTTGAAAAATAATGCAGAAGGAATTGTTTTGCAGCTGAAAATTAATGTAACACATTATGTCCAGGAAATTTCTTCAATATATTACTTGCCAAGCCTTTGGTCCCCGTGAATAAAATAATTTTAATTTATCTCATTTTTCACACCAGAGCCAATGATTGTTTAACCTAAAGTGCCATTGTGACTAAGTAAAGAAATATCGGGGTTCTTGGTCATTTTATTGGAACTCAGCTATTAAGTCCACTAGGTTAGCACTGAGCATCACAGAAATTGCTACTTCAGAGAGAAAAAGTCCTGGAGAATGTAACAGAGGATGAAAACATTTCATTTGGCTTTTTTTGCACTGCCTTTCAGCATTAAATAGAAAATTATATCTTTGCTATAAAATTCAGAAAAGTGGATAAACACAGGGTGTAGAAAAGTCATAATTTTAAATTAAATGTTATAAATGTTTGGAGTTAATTTCTTACATGTTTATATATTTATTCCCTTTAATACAAAGCTATTACTATAGCTTTATTTTTATATCTTTTTCATGAAGGTCTTGCATCCTTAATGGAAGATGTGGTCCTAGTGTTACCTCTGGAGATTGTAGAATATTGTTGATTTTAATGCACAAGGTAAGTATTTTCAAATTTCTCTTAAGGATTTAGATAAATGCCTTCTGCTAAGTTATGCAGCTGAGGTCCTGCTGTAGGTACTCATACTTGCATTCAGCTTTGTGTGTTTGTAGCTGCAACAGTCAAATCAATAGCTCAGAGCTATAACTCAAGCCAATTGACAATTCTGACCTGCAATTTTTGTCAATACTCTGAAATCCACCTATGGAAATTTAGGTCTCCTGCCAAGGTAGTTATAAAAAATATTCAACCTTCCATCTATTGCATTATGATAAAAATTAAAAAGCCCACATTAAACAAACAGCACCACAGATTCCCAAATCACTGCTATTTAAAATAACAGATCTATATTAATTTTTTTTCTAAAACATTAGAACTGAAAAAATGTAATATTTCATGATTCCTAAGTAACAAGGGAAATATTTTTCTTGTGGTTCTAGGTGCATATTTAAAATTCAAACCGATTAAGAACACCCAAAACCAGTAGGAAAAGGTTGCTCTGAAATTAACAATGATTAAATGCTTTGATTGATTCAAAAAGTGATGAATAATTTAGTTATGTGTTGCACTTTTTCAGCATGGGTAGCTTGAAAATATTTGCAAGACCATTTTTCTCCCAACTCTATCAATTAGTTGTAGAAGGTTTAAGGATATGACTCTTTTTAATCTTTGCAGTCCACCTGTATAACAGAGAATCATAGAATCATAGAATCATAGAATTGGCTGGGTTGGAAGGGACCTCAGAGATCATCAAGTCCAACCCTTGACCCACCGCTGCGGTTGCTAGACTATGGCACTGAGTGCCACATCCAGTCTCTTTTTTAATATCTCCAGGGACGGAGAGTCCACCACTTCACTGGGCAGCCCATTCCAATGCTTTATCACCCTCTCTGTAAAGAAATTCTTTCTAATATCTAACCTAAACTTCCCCTGGCACAACTTAAGACCGTGCCCTCTTGTCTTGTTGAAAGTCGACTGGGAAAAGAGACCAACCCCCACTTGGCTCCAACCTCCTTTCAGGGAGTTGTAGAGAGTGATGAGGTCTCCCTTGAGCTGCCTCTTCTTCAGGCTGAACAGCCCCAGCTCCCTCAGCCTCTCTTCATAGGGTCTGTGCTCGAGTCCTTTCACCAGCCTGGTTGCCCTCCTTTGGACCTCCTCTAGGACCTTGATATCCTTCCTAAACTGAGGGGCCCAGAACTGGACACAGGACTCAAGGTGTGGCCTCACCAGGGCTGAGTACAGGGGCAGAATCACTTCCTTGGACCTGCTGGCCACACTGTTCCTGATACAGGCCAGGATGCCATTGGCCTTCTTGGCTACCTGGGCACACTGCTGGCTCATGTTCAGCTTCCTGTCAATGCAGACTCCCAGGTCCCTTTCTGCCTGGCTGCTCTCAGCCCCTCTGTGCCCAGCCTGGAGCTCCCCATGGGGTTGTTGTGGCCAAAGTGCAGGACCCGGCACTTGGCCTTGTTGAACCTCATCCCATTGGAATCAGCCCATCTCTCCAGTCTGTCCAGGCCCCTCTGCAGAGCCCTCCTGCCTTCCAGCTGATCCACACTCCGCCCCAGCTTAGTGTCATCTGCGAATTTGCTGATGGTGGACTCAATCCCTTCATCTAAATCATCAATGAAGATATTAAACAGGACCAGAGAAAAAAGGTTCTACCGGCTAGAGAGTTGTCCCAACATGTTTTTTATCTATTGCGCACAGCATGAGAAAACCTAAGAAGAAACTTGAGTAACACTGGCACCAGATTAGGTTTACCTAGTGTTTTAATAATGTTAAAGCAGAAAATTATTTCAATATAGTGTGAAAAAGTCATCTCCAGAATTGCAAAAGGATTTTGGTTTTCTGGAAGATTCATTAGAACATGATACCTCCATCCCAATATTGGCAACAGAATCCTTTGCTGATCTGCAGGGCAGCATTAGAATGAAAGGAAATATCTATGCTTCCTCTGGACAGTGCCTTGCCTAAAGGCCTCATCTGTAACATGAAGAAGAGGGAGATAGTGTAAGTCACAATCTTTCATTTCCTTTTATCATTACCTACAATTAACCAAGAAAGTAATAAAGAAATATGTGTGTGTATGTATATATACATGCATATATATATATACATGTAAATGAAGACATTTTAAAGATAGAGGCAGGGAATGAGATAAAAGCACACACTCATGTTTTCCCCATTCCCCGCTGTAAATCTATAGGCAAATTTTAATGAATATATGCATGAAATATGAGCACAAGGAAGTAGGAAAATCCATGAGAGTGAAAAAGAGAGCAAGAGAGTGAGACAACGCAAATATGCTTTAACATTTGGTGCAGACTTTTAAGGCCAAAAAGGAATTCAACAGCCTTTTAGAAAAGAAACTATGAAGAAATTTGATCTTTAACTACACTAAGTCTTTGGGTGCCTTTCTACAATAAAAGCAAGAAAATGCAAATGAATTTAAGTTAGATGAAAATCTTTGATTATACAGTGCATTAGTGAGATCAACACTTAGATTAGGGTGATCAGTTCTGGTCATCACATTAAAACATGAAATATTGAAACACTTGACAAGGTAAAGAGACAGGAGATGAGTTTGATCTCAGGCTGTGATTATATTGTATTAATGACTTCTTATCATATTACTGGCTTCTAGATCTTATTAGAAAAACATTACTTTCTAATTGAGTAAGAAAGGAGCCAAAAGAAGAAGCATTTTAGAAATTGTTATTATTATTAGCATTCCTTTTCATTAGCTGTATCTTTAGTCCTGATTTAAAGAAAAAGACATTAAATTAGTCTATATATTTCAATTGTGATAGTGACATTCTCTGATCAATAAACCTAAACTACAGCAGAACATTACATATGCAAGACAGTCAGACAAAATATCAAGGAAGAAGATACCATATACAAACAAAAATAGAAAGCAGCCTTTAAGAATGAAGGTAGTGTGCCAAGAATATAATTTCATTCCTTGATAGTTATACTGACAGACTTGGCTGTGGAAGTCTGGGTACATCCCACTGTGAGATGTGCAGTAGCTAAACTGTGTTCCTGCTACATTGTCATTCCTCTTACATTCATGTATCAATAAAAAAGAAATGGATCATGTGGACAGTGTAAGGCATGCCGTAAGTCCAAATGCAGTGCCATAAGTTGTTTTTTTTTTTAATGCTGAAGGAATCGGTGTTACCTGTTAAGAGAACAAGTGACAGCATGGGATACCTTTGTATTAGCAGGGGCAGTTATTCAGCAGACCTTTGTAAACCTGTCCTGCATTAGAACTGTGTGTGCTGTGATTCTCCTCACCTCAGAAGCTCTGAGTAAGAAAATCCTGCTCAGAAAACTAACTTTCAGGACTTCACTGCCCTTTCTGTGGACATCCTTCATCTCCTTTCTAGCCTTTAATACTGCAAGAAGATACTTACAGAATTAGTAGTAATATGCTCAGACACATACATGCTGGTTGAAGAAATAAATATGAATAAACAAATGACCTTGATTATTTGTACTCCTACTTTCATCAGGAAATTGGCTTAATGTTTTTCTGGGAGGCTAATATTTGACAAGTTTGAGAAAATGTTAAATTAAATTAAATGGTTAAAAGCAATCTCACCGACATTTCTTTTTCCTAGCAGAAAGGTTAGAAATTGCTATTGTAGTTAGATAAAAATAATCAAGATCCAAAAGTTATATTGCTGTGCTGGTCATTTTAATCACATATTAACCTCTTCTCCTGACTATTTTATTTCAATTATTTTCCCTTGTATGGAGAAAAGCAGTTATTTTCCTTTGACATCAATTGCAAATTAGATTCATATTCTTTAAATAGAAACAAAGATTTTTCCATTGTAAGAAAACTTTTGCCATTTAACATACTCCATCTTTGTCTTGAGATATTTTATCAAAATGCAGTAGCATAGTTTAAGGAAGATACAAATCCCTTATGCTGGGAAACATAAAATGCAAAAAAAGTTTAATGTTAGCCCTATGGGCATCTGTCTTTGTTCAATAAGAAATGGAAAAGCCTATTGCAAGGTCCTCCAGAGTGTGATTTGAAATACTCTCTGGACTCTGAGTTGTCCACTTAAAAGGTGTGTCTCTCACCCTCACAGTGGAAGAAGGGTGGACATTAATGTTATTAGTCCATGTGAATGCCCCATGTTATCACTAAAACAGGATAAAATGGGGAGGGTGGAGAGGAAAAAGGAGAAGTGAGTCGGGAAAACAAAGTGTATTAAAAAAGCCCAAACACCAGCAGGAACCACACTGCAGTAGAACACAATTAATAGATTGACTCAACCTTTCTGCTCCTTACATTCAAAGATATTTGGGTTGCAGAGTTCAGAAAATTCCTGACTAGAGGTCATCTCTATAAGATTTATTTAGCTAAAACTTGCTTTCTCATAGTAGTGGGGAGATGGCTTTTCCAGGACCAGCTGGCACAGTAGAATATAGACTGGTTAAAGTAAATTTTAATTCAGTTCTGAAGTTCATTGCTCACAGTGCAGTGACACCACAGACAATGGTCAGTGAGATAGTGAGACAGAAATCAGTCCCGTAAAACAAAACAAAACAAAAAAAATAAAACAAAAACCCCCAATCAGAGAAACGACAATGCACAGATTTGCAAGGACTTGCTGTAGATTTTTACATGAGGATCCTCCATCCCACATTGTGTAAAAAAGCTCATCCGTGTTGCAGGTCCATCAAACACAGTCCACTCAGCATCCATGAAGACAATGCATTAGGCTCTTTGCTTATTCTAGCTAAACATAAAATATTCCCATATTTCTCATTTTATTATTATTTTTATTCTTCTACATGAAAGTCACCTGCCATCATTGTTCTTTTCACTTTTTTTTCTTTTCCATTTGAAGGGCTACAGCAGAATTTCACAATAAGAGATGAAAAAGATTACGTTTTAGACTATTTCAGACATTATTTTTAGGGTGTTACATTTTGAGATTTCTTTTATGGGGAAAATTGCAATTCGTTGTCTTACCAAACAAAGAAGAAAGAAATTCCAGCAAAGGTAGAGAAATAACAGGCAGCAAGAGGTACTGTGGTTGTTAAAAATTCTTTTCAAATGTAATAATTCTTTCAGGTTTAATTTATAGTTACATCTGTGTTTTGTGTTACATAGGACTAAGCTTCAAGACCATCATTTAAATTTGAAGGAAAGTATGTTTAGGAGAAGAAGAATAAACCCTCCCTATTGTCCTAGTTCAAGTTGCTACACTTGTGTATGAGATTATAGAAGCTACTTACAAAATATTACAGGCAGTGAAGAAATGTCTTGACTCTAGCTTTAACTTATCACCCAAAGAACCTGTTCAACCATGAAGGAGTAAACAGGCTCCATGAAATAACAGAATCACAAAACCGCAGAAAAGTTTAAAGGGACCTTGGAGATCACCTAATTCCAATGCCCCTACACATGGGCAGGGACACACCCCATTAGACCATGTTGCTCAAAACCTCATCCAACCTGGTGTTGAACATTTCCAGGGAGGGGGCACCCACAACTTCCCTGGGCAGCATGTGCCAGTGTCTCACCAATCTCACCAGAAAAAATTTTGTTCCTAATGACCTTCTCCTCAAGACTTCTTTCAGTCCATTCTCCTCCCAAACTATCTTAGTGTTTGGGATTTCCATGACTCAGGTGTAGGACTTTTCACTTCACCATGTTAAACTTAATTAGGTTTGCATAGGCCCACCACTGAAGACATTGAAGGTCTTTATGGATGGCCACCTTTCCCTTCAGCCACACCACACATCTTGGTGTCCTCAGCAGAACTGTTAAGGGCACACTCAAATAAGAAATGATCATGGCCATCCTTCCTCGAATAATTTCTATGGTTTGTTCCTAGGTAGTGAAGCAGTAAAATGCCCCTCATAGTAGATGGTTACATGTCCCTAAAGTTTTGAGCTAGGACATAGAGCACATGTTCAATGTCTGCGAGCTATCTCCTGATGCTTTCTTTCTGCCAGTAGTCCTGTTGCAGGCATTCTAAATGTTGCACTAATATATATTGCATAGATGCTGTAAGGTGTAATGAGTAGAATACAATTCAATAAAACAACAAAACAAACCGACTGATACAGCAGTGGGAGAATAAATATTCTAAGGAACTCATGCTAAGGTTACATGTTTAACATTTTTTCACTGTATTGTCAATCATTTGAATCTCTTAGAGTGAGGGTAGACATTTTTATAGCACTTTCTGTTTAGCATTGGACGTTTGAAGTGGCACAGCAGAAAGGAAGGTGAGTTTTTAGCTATAAATTGTGTTTTGCAACCTGAAAGCTGCATAATAATAAATAAGTTTTTTTCAATTTCTATTTTATTTCTTTACCCAAGGAAGGACCAAATCATTCTGAAAATATATTAGAAGTCAATGACAAAGTAATAGAAAATGCTGACATTTGGAAATATCTTTCGAAGAAAGTTCTCTACTGTTAGTTTTCAGAATCTATTCCACCCATGTAGATAAACCTGGAGGCAGAGTCCAGATGATGTCCTTCATACTGACTGAAAAATCAAATCTCATTAATATGAAAGGAGCAGTGGTTAAATATTTTTTTTCATCATCAGAATATTTGTGTTTTTTCAGATTGTTATTTACTATTACCACTGTTGACAATAACCACCAGTCATACCTTCGCATTTATACAGCTTTTTTTTATCAGAAGGCCCCAGCGCCTGGGCACTAGAATCACTTTCCTACTCATGGGAATGCAGCCTTGATTTTTATCTGTGATCTGTGCTCCACAGCAAACAAGGAGATAAATCCCATGAATACTAAAGCATTTGGTGCAATTTTATTTCCTTTTGTGGGCAAAATCATCAGTTTCAAGCATTGGTACAAAGAATCAGAAGAGCAGTGCAACATGGAGTCCTTCTGGAACTTTACAATAGGAATGGTCTACTATCCCTTTTAACAAGTTAATTTGGTACTTAAATATACCTATAAATACCCAATTTAAGATTTGCTGAAAAGAAATGAGCCATCTAGTCAAGTAGCATGCATCTGTGTCCTCTCCACTATTTGAAATGAGGGAAGACTCTCCATAGTCTCATCCATAGTCTCAATCTGAGGTCAACGCATAGGAAGCTCATCCTGAAATGTGCTCTACAAGTCATTCTTTTCTGAATGTCCAGGAAGCCAAGCCAAATGAGTTATCCAAACAACTAATTTTTAGAGGTTTAAAATTAGCTGAACTGGATCTTACCTTAGACAGCAATACAATGTTCAAATCCCTGTTTATTGACTGCAGATCGTATATAGGATATTATATATCCATATAATATGGGTACACGAGCACAGAGACAGATGCATGTGTGTGTGTGCACGTTTATATCTATTTCTGCAAAGATTTGTAATGATTACAAACATATTTAGTTAAAGTATTTAGGAAAGTACTTAAGAAGATCCAAATTTGGGAAAACTGAAACTTTTCCCAGGTTTTCTATCTGGTGAAAAACCCAATGGGTATCAAAGACTAATAGTGTGAAGAGAAAAAACCAACAAACATACAAACCAAAAAAAAAAAACAACCAAAACAAAACAGAACTAAAAACCAAAACTCCCAAATCCCCCAAACCAACCAACAAAAAATCCGTAAATTTTCTCAAAACCATAATATGACCAAAATACATATTTTTGTCATTGCAGATGTCAATTTGTTAGCTACCTATAGCAGGTTGAAGTACTAAGCAAAAACAGGTAAAGTGAATGTCTTTAGAAGTTAAAGATTTTAGGAGCTGTATTTTATGGTGGGTTTTTTTTATGGTAAAGGCTTTTGCAGCAGAGCTGTTGCTCTCACATGGGAAAAAATGAACTTTATGAAAGAAAAAAATTAAACACAATAAGGATCTCCATGCTAAGCTTTCTTTCCATTGAGCTGTGGACTTGAGGTTCAAAGTATGTTTTACGCTGACTTTACTGTAGCTGTCACATGAATTTCTTCATTCTTTAGAAATATTAGAATGTGACAAAAGAAACTGAGAACATATCTGTGTCTGAAGGAAGAGGACTGGCTGCATCCAGGAGATTTACTAGAATCTTTGGGGAAGGTAAAAGTATTTATTTTGTTAAAATAATGGTGGAACGGATACATTTTTCAAAAAGAGCTCAATCTTCTGGAGTTTTTACTAGAAGAAAACATTGCAAATGGAAATTTTCATTTTTCATATTTATTTTACTTATAGAATCATATAATCATCGAGTCTAGAAAAAACCTTCAAGATAATCAAGTCCATAATCAATTACCACAATGACTAAATCCTATCCTGAAGCACCACTTCTAAATGTGTATATAGTATGACATACAGATAGACATAAAAATGTGCATCTTTTACAGTCAAACAGCAAAAAAAGCCCCAACCAAGTCAGCTAGCAGTAATCACATAATATTTTCTAAATTTTGTTTAGTCACTAGAAAGGGTTAGTGGAAATTTTCTATGCAAGCAGTTCTTTAGTGGCTAAGAAAGCCTTCACCCACTGCAAGAATGGAGAAGGCCTAGAAAATTCTGAGGCTGAAGTCAGAAGCAGGATGGTAATTATAGTTAAAGTTGTGTCATAAGCTGGCACAGCAATCTGAGACAGACTTTTTGAGATTATCATAGATGGGCTTGCCTGAACTTCTCCTGTGATCTCCTAATAATCTGAGAAGATCAACAGTTCAAAATATTTTTATAGTATACAGGCATTACCAATGTAAGCATATCCAGGACTGGTGTTCTTTGGCACTGATATGAACAGGAACAGAACAGACTTCATAATGCTTCTGAGCTGGGTGTTATACTGAGATTGCTTACTGAGGACATTCTTCAGAGGAAACCATTCTATAACATTGATTAATTTCAAATGTTTGTGCATCTGGCACTCTTCCAGTCACTGTAGTAGACTTAGACTTCAGGATTTTCCTACTAAAGAACCAGAAATGGGAGTCACTGACTCAGGGTTATATCATGACTTAGATGAAACCACTCAGGGAAAAGTCTTGATGTGGAACATTGGTATGAGGAATAATGATGGAACCTGTTCAGATTACAGGGAGAGCAATGGAGAGAGAACCATTTGTTCCAGATATTCATCTCATTTTTGACCAGAATTCTTGACATTAAGTTCAAATAAGTGTGAAGAGAGCTATGTAGAGAAGGAAGAAAAAATGAAGTTTGGAGTCTTGGAGCTTTTTTGATGTCCAGAGAAAGCTGAGAGAGGGATTAAACACACAGAAAAGCAGAGGACAAGAAACCTGTAGATGGGTTTTGCTTGAACAGGATATTTCCTCATCAGCTTCATTTCATGATTTAAGATCTAGAAAGATCCCCAGACTCATCTTATAATCTTTTTGAAACATACTTGCTCTAATCAAAATTAAAGTTTATGTTTTTCTGATGGACTATTTACCACCAGCTGCCTTCCAACTCAGCCACTACTCAGAAAAACAAATTGCAACTAGGAAACGTAAGAAATATTAAGAAGAAAACACTGTTCACAGTCAGCAATGAGAATAGGACATTTTGTTCTGATGATTGTTCCTTTAAGAATGGATAATCTTGTACAATGGTGTATTCACTTTAAGAGTATTCTCCATGTGGATAATATTCTTGAAAGGTTTAAACACTGTGAATGATCCAAAATTCATCCTAGTGTCATGGGAATGGACTTAGAAAGAAGCTATTAAAAAACAAAAAAACCAACCAACCAACCAACCAACCAACCAAAAAAACCAAAAACAAAACAAAACAAAACAAAACAAAAAAAAAAAAAACAAACACAAACCAAAAAACAAGTGAGACAAAAGAAAGGGGAAGATAGTCAAAGAGAGGAGAGATTTGTAATTTTTCAATTTGATGCAGACATGATTAAAGATATTCTGAGTAGGGCCAAACAGCCTTAACTGTCAAGAGGGAAACCAGCAAAATCATTTGTTCTATTTGTGAGAGATCCTAAGGAGAAGATGTAAGTGATTCTAATTTGCATAGATTATAAAGTGATGAGTACAGTTCAATTAAATAATTTCTTTGCCCCTTTCTCTGATACTCTCCTCCCTTTCTGCCATTCTGTTCCTTCTGATAGTATCCTCCCTTTCTTTTTTTTTTTTTTATTTTTTATTTTTTTATCATCTAGTTTTAAATTTTTTTCTTGTTTCTTTTTTTCCCTTTTTCTGTATTTTTTTTAGTCTGAAACCAGGCTGGCTTGAATCAAGCATGACAGTAGCACTTCCACACAGAGAGGAGAGGAGCACTGTGAACCAAGTACATAAAATGTCTAAATCCCCAAAGGATGCTCACCTGGCACTCAGAAGACAGTGCTTTTCCTGATTGCCTGTGCTTGAGGAGGTCATCATTTCTCCCAGGAAGACAAATTTCATATTCTTTGTACAGATAGCTTCTCTTCAGCTGGTCTGGGTTGGGAGAATTTTTTTCCTTTCTCTGTGCAATCAAAAATCATTCTGTTATTTTAAAATCAGGTCCCTGGTCGAGGAAACTATAGAGAAATTGGTCAAACTCACTAGTGAGCAAGGTTTTAGAATATACTTTGAGAGAAAAAAAAATAACAAAACATTAAAGATAGAAAGATAAACTAGACGGGCTTATTGAAGATAGACTGCCAAACCGAACTGATACCATTCCTTGATAAGATAACTAATTTTCTAGAGAAATGAAATTTAATAGATCTAATCTGCCTTGAGTTCAAGAAAACTTTTAATATGGTCCATGCTAGAAATTATTATAGAAGCTAGAGGGGATGGAGATTAGTGGAGGGGTTAGCTGGAGAGCTACAAATGTGTAAAGAGCTGGCTGGCAAATTATTAAGGATGTGGAAGTATATTCCTGATCAGATAGGCTAGAACCACTGGTCCCTTTACTTGGAAATAGGAGTACATTATTTCATACTGCTGGTGACACAAAGCCAGATACTTTGTCAGCACAGAGGGGAATCAGAGTACTGCAGAGAAGGAGCAGACTGAAGAATTAAGAAATAGAACTTGAAAGAAGTATATTAGGAAGAGTACAGTGTCTTGTACTGAAGCACAAATCACCTCATTTGTCATGTATGTACACTAGAAATAACAGAAGAGGGAAGTAACAAGAGGATGTAAACTGTGAGTATTAAAAAATCAGAAGCTGTTGCTCACCAGTGTGTGGTGTCAATAACAACACCAACAACAGTATGAAAATAACAACATCAGAGTCGACAACAACAATACTGGCAACAGCAGCAGAATAACAACCTTATTTTAAGTAATAATAATTATTATTAATACTATTATATAAGGTTAATAGTAGTAGTAGTAGCAGTAGTAGTAGTAGAAATAGTAGTAGTAGTAATATTCAAATGAAAAATGAAGTGAATTGGTTGCTTTAAGCAGTATTCTGGTTTGAAAAAGTTGTTATGAAATATCAGTGTAGACTGGACCAGAACAGTGATTTGGAAGAGAAGAATCCATTCTTTCAGAGAAGAGTAAGATAATTTGTCTGGATTAAACTGGGAAAATAAGGGCTATAACAAAGCTACAGTTTTTCACGCTGGTGCTGTTTAACATTTTGTCAGTGTCATTGACAGTGGACTTGAGTACATCCTCAGCAAATCTGCTGGTGGCACCAATCTGTGTATGGGGTTAACACACAAGAGGGAAGGTATGCCATTCAGAAGGACCTTGACAGGTTTAAGAGGTGAGTGCATGCAAATCTCATTAAGTTCAACATGGCTGAGTACAAGGTCCCACACCTAGGTCTGGACAATCCCAAGCACAAATACA
This sequence comes from Heliangelus exortis, assembly GCF_036169615.1. Taxonomy (NCBI): domain Eukaryota; kingdom Metazoa; phylum Chordata; class Aves; order Apodiformes; family Trochilidae; genus Heliangelus; species Heliangelus exortis. The sequence goes on along the minus strand of NC_092454.1, from coordinate 7,399,628 downwards.
GTTTGGGCAGAGAATGGCTTGAGAACAGTCCTACGGAGAAAGATTAGGAGGTATTGGCTCATGAGAAGCTCATCATTGTGTGCTTGCAGACCAGAAAGCCAGCTGTGTCCTGGGCTTCCAAAGAAGCATGGACAATGAGTGGCTCAAGGGAGTTGGTTCTTCCCATCTACTCTGCTGTCATAAGACCTCACTTGGAGTACTGTGTCCAGTTCTGGAGCGCGCATTTTAAGAATGACCTGGAGCTGTTTGTTAGAGCAAGTCCAGAGGAAGTCCAAAATAATCAGAGGGCTGGAGCACCTCTCATGTTAAGACAGGCTGAAAGAGTTGGCGTTGTTCAGCCTACTGAAGCGAAGATGCTGGGGAGACCTTGCAGCAGCCTTCCAGTACTTGAAGGGGGCCTAAAAGAAAGCTGGGAAGGCCTTTTTACTAGTGGATGAAGTGATAGGATGTGGGGTAATGGCTTTTAGCAGAAAGAGGGTGTATTAAGATTAGGTATTAAGAAGAAATTCCTCATGAAGTGAGTGGTGAGACATTGGCATAGGTTGCTCAGGGAAGCTGTAGGCACATCCTCCTTGGAAGTGTTGAAGGACAGACTGCATGGGTATTTGAGCAACCTGGTGTACTGGGATATGCCCCTTCTCATGCAGGGGGGTTGGAACTAGATGATCTTTAAGGTCCCTTCCAACCCAAACCATTCTGTGATTCTTTTATTCTATGATTTTTCTCTATAAATGTATTAAGATGAAAAGTATGGGGGCTGATAAGGAGATAGTATATAACCTAGAGCCTATGTTGCTGCAAGAAAATTATAACATTCACTTGTTCATGAACAGTAACAATGATGATTACCTTTCTGCAAAGAATAACAAGATTCCCTGGTATGAATGTCTGCTAGCTCAAAGACAGGAATAACCCTGATAACTTGTGATGAATTATCTGTACCTTATCTGTAGCTTACCTTGCTGGTACAATTCACTTTCAATGTGTTGTATCTAATGGACCCTCACAGGAAAGAAACTGGACAGAAGCACATTACTGTGTTAATATATGGTCAATGTTTCTTCTGAAAATTGAGAATATAGGTGTACAGATAAAAATTCATCATGAGACAATTCTTTGTAACCACCTGTCTTCACTCTCCTGGAACTGTTACCACACCTGCAGACAGGTTCTGGAAATTAAATTTGTAATTGTTACATACTGCATATAAACAGCTGGAGTCCTCTCTTCTGCTCTGCTCTGCAGCAATGAAATCACAAGAAAATTACATTGGATTTGAATAATTGTCACCAGTTAGCAAGAGAAAAAAACATAAAACGGAGAAGCTGAGACACAAAACTGAGATACACTCACATAGTGTAGACATTTTAAGGGATGGGAAAAATAAAAATTCCCATCAAACTAAAAGAAAAAAAAAAGGGGGGGGGGTGGGAGGGCGAAGGAAAGTTTCCCTAATCTTTACTTTAGGGAATAATCTGAATGCTAATGATTTCAGAAAACAAACTTTTTGGGGTATAAGAAACTAGTCAAATACAAAGGTTCTAGTCTCTTTTTCTTTTCAGCCTCCTCATGTGACTGAAGGCAAATTGCTAATGGTAAGGGACAAAATGAACCCATTGGAACCTCCAATGGACCGTCTTTGATAAATCTCATGCTACTTTTTAGAAAAATGATTCAGAAACCGAGTGTCAGGTGTGCAAACTAGAAGTGCAGGGACTTTACATGTGGCAACTTAACAAAGCTCACATGCTGACAAAGCAGCTATTCAACAGGCAAAACTAATTCCAGGAATATATCTTAACTCTCTTTACTCTGTAAGGTGAAAAAGCCAAAATTAATGCTTCACATCGGCAGTCTTCCTTGTGTTGGAAGGCTGGAATATCTCCTGATAAAAGGTGGCTCATGCAGAACCTGGAGCACTGATATGGTCCCACAAGACAAAAGTCCACAGCTACTCAACATAAAGCATGACACAGGCCTTTGAAGACTTTTGTTAAATCTTTCTTAAAGGCTGTTAATGGGTTAACATTCAATGGCAGGCCTTATTCTGGATCAACAGTTGACTACTAATTCTAACTTTAGGCCAGATCTGTGACCTCCTAAAGATGTAACAGAACCAGCATCAGAATATCGTAAAATCATAGATAGGAGTTGGAAGGGACATTGAAAGATCATCTAGTCCAACTCCCTGTGCCAGAGCAACACTCCTGTGCCAGGATCACCTACAGCAGATCACATAGTAACACATCCAGGTGGGTTTGAATGTTTTCAGGAAAGATGTCTCCACACTCTCCCTGAGCAGCCTGTACCAGTGCTCTGTTACCCTCACAGACAAAATAATTCTTCCTAATATTTGTACAGAACCACCTATGCTCCGGTTTATAACCATTCTTGGACAATTGTCTTATATTCCTCTGAAGTGGCCAGCCCTTCCTCCCACAGTCTATAAGTTCTCCTCTTCAATTTAAGATTACCTAGCATGTCCCTGTTTAATCGTACTGGTCTCCTAGTTCCCTTTCTTGATTTCTTTCCCATTGGGATTCACCAGTCTTGAGCTGGGAAGAAGTATATAAATAAATAAAAATATAAACATTATTTATAAAATCATAATATACAACATGTAATATTAATATATAATATAATGTAATGTAGAACATATATATAATATATACTATATAATATGTTATATACATTATAATATATAATGTATAATGTATAATACATTATAACATGTAATGTATAATATTTATAATTTAATATTCTAATATATAATGAATACGCATGTGTATACATATGCATATGCATAGATATGTGTGTATATATATATATATATATAATATCATATATGTATGAAAATATATAAATCTGTCTACTCCAAGTTCAAAACAATGTGTCATTTGCCCTCATCTGATCTGCTTCAAACTTGTACAACTTCATAAAGAAGGAGGTACAGGAATTAAAGAGTGGATGGACCTCCTAGTCCAAAAAGACGTAATTTGTGGAGGTGGCAATGACACACAGTTTTCATGCTCATCTTTGGCTAATGACCATACACAGAGTATGGATTACTCAGCCAAAAGAAAGAAAAATGTACATGATCCACTCTGTGATAAGTCCCTCAAACACTACATTATATGGTAAAGATAATTATGGAGTAGAGGAATTGGCCCACTCTCACTGTGATTAAAAAATCGAAGGCTGAAGCAATAAAAGGAAATTCAGATTTGACCTTAACTGTGTTTCAAGATACACTGTTTATAAAAGCCCCAAATTATAATCCCCTAGATTCTAGAATCAAGACAACGTTAGAGAATTCTCTATACCCTTCTTTATCTTGAGGACATAAATCCTTTTCTTATACTGGAAAGCATTTCAGCTTGAGTCTGCTTACACTCCAACCCCTTACTGAGAAGGGCAACAGAGAAAAAAAAAGAACAAAAAAACCCAAACACCGTACTTGATAAAGATGATATGTGAAGAAGTGTATAAATTATCAAAGTCTGTTCTGTTACAGTGGGATCATATATGTATGTGTATTTGTATCTGCATCAGAGGTAGCTAGACAGAATTGATTGGTACATGAATAAACATTTACAGATTCAGGCTTGGCAATAGTAATGTCCCCTCTCTCATCTCGTCTCTGAGTTTCTAAATGAACATGTCCTGCACAAGTCTTTGCAAACTGTATATTGAAAGGGCAAACTCTTGATATTCTTCTGTGCTGTACACTAAGCCCTTTCTGCCCCCATTACTGTTTGATCTTCTACAAGGTTATCCTGCTATGAATTGTAGGATGTAATTAAGGAAGATGGCTTTAATCCTTCTCTTTGTAAATGTACAATCTATTTATATAAGAACCAGCTACATGATATTGTGAATTTTGTACAGTCTACACCAGGGGGTGACCAAACCAATTGGATAGAATAAATCCTCCTTACACTCATCCTTCAAACTACAAACTGAGTTTAATTCAAACATCCTTTCCTCCAACTTAGAAATAGCTTCATTCAATTTTAAGTTTAATTTTCATGTGGAAATGCAGTGCAGTAGATTGTTTCATACAAAGTAGAATGTACCAGAATTACCACAGAGAAACTCACTCCTGGACTAATCTGAGGGCAATCATTAATTTAGGAACAAAAAATGGGTGAGATTTCTGGAAGAGCTAGCAAATACAAAGATTCACTTGAAGAGGTAACTACAAAGGTCTGGATAAGACATAAAATAAAAGGTTGAACCAGAAACTACAAATCATTGGCCTTTTAAGCAAAGCACGACTGAGTTAACCTAATTTGAAGGGCTTCAGATAGTGGCACTAGCTGTGCCCAGATTACTGAGCAAGGGCATTGTGCTGTGCTCCACACCATTCTGTCCCTGAGTGTTCACAAGGAGTCATGTATTGCAGAGTTTGTAAACTCCAAGTGTTCCTGCACTGTGCTGGAATTTTATTCCATGGAAACCAAGGCACGTGTGGGAATGACTCATGACTTTGCCTCATCCTGGCAAGCAGTCAGTGTTACAGTCAAAGTGTGCACTTCAGCACGATTGCTTCTTCACCCTACAGTTCATACAGATATTGCAGCAACATTTTAACATTATATTTAGCTTCTTGCAATAACATTTAGAAGTGTTTTCCCCATGCTAAACATTATAAAACCATGGGAAGAAAGAACTATGCCCTCAGAACTTCAGTTGGACATAAGAAAATGGTAAGGCTTAGATGGAAACAGATCAGTGGGAAGTGGTTCTGTATCCTAAGCCTTGGCATCTTTCCCAGATCATTCAGCAGCTCTATTTGTGCCTATTGTCTCTGCTGTTGCTACCTGCATTACTGTGTACTCATGAGGGCTGGGAGTGCCCTCATCAGTTTGGATCTTCAGTCTGGGATGCCTTGATCCCACTTCTGATACAGACTGGAGTGAAGAGTGATTTGCAAAACACAGGCAAATTACTGTGCTCCACAATCCCCTCAGATCAAAGAAAAAAATCCCACGGTCTCCAAAACCCTCTGACATCATTGGATAAAAAACTAAATTTGAAGGTTTGTATGTCTGTGCAGATATGATCTAGGATTTTTTCGTACTCAAGCCTTGACAGAAAACATCTATGGACAGGATGGGATAGCTCAGGACTGATATACTACTGGTCAATGCTGAATAACTGCTGGAGCAGGAAAAGGTGATATAGTGACATCTACATACCTAAATCCTAAAGAAATTAATTCTGGGATAAGTCTTGAGAAACACTATTGATTCCGACAGAATTATTTAGGATGCATATCCATGTAAATGAAAGCACATGTCGGCCCAACATGCAATCTGCTTGGGGATGAAAGGCACTATTTAAATGGAAGATGTTACTATTATTTATTATTATTTCTCTTCTAGGGCCAGTGAAACCCAAAGCTTTCATCTTCAAGCACAGATGGGTAAGGGGGGGTGGAAAGGGTGATTTTTTTGTTTTTTTCTTTCATGATAGAAAAAACCTAAGCAAGATGTAAGGATGCCACTCAAAACAAAGGTCAGTTGTTAAAAAAAAAAAAAAAAAAAGAAAGAAAAAAGGAAGAAAAAACCATATCAAAAAGGAAAAGAAAAGGGAAAGGAGAAAAAAGGAAGTAAGGAACCAAACAAAACTGAAGTAGATTTGACCTCAAAGGAGCTGAAATTGTGTTAAAGTTTACTACTGAAGTCAGGTTTCCCCTGGGGGGTAGGCTGCCATTTAAGCTATTTCTTCTCTTTGACTTGTACAGTATAATTCCCCTAATACAGTGCTACAGGTCAAAAAAAGAGCTCTGCTGCATCCAGGCTCCAATTCCCATTTACTAGAAAGAAAAACCTCCACTTGTATAAAACAGCATAGTATTATTTTGTAGAAGAATTGTTTCCTAAATACTACCTTACAGAAGAAAGTAACCTGTATCCTGGAGTCTGAAGTGAAATCTACTTTTTCAGTATATCTCCTGACAGATTATTCTTCTGAGCCTGCTGCTGACTCACTGTGTGCCACTTTGTCTAGAATTTGTGCTTTAAAAAGGTATTCTCAGTGTATCCGTTTAATTTTTGGGTGACTATTATTATTTTCTCTTCACCTTTTCTTGAAAGATATTCTCTCCTTCTCACCCTTCCCTTTAACCAGAGTCATACACAAAACCATCTATTTTGAGATGAAAACCCATACAAACTGACAACTGATTGGACTGTACCAGAGGCATAATTAACCAGCTTTTTAACCTGACGCTGATCATGAAAGAAAGGCATCTTTTGTGCCTATTGTCTCTTCTGACACTAATCAAACAAAGGAATAAACAAAAATACATGAGAAAACTCCAGTATATGCTTTCTCTCAGCTATGGTACTTGACAGTACTACTTGTAACAGCAGGTGATAAGGAAGCTTCAGACAGAAGAGTGATTTTTAAGTTGATGGTGCCCCTTTAAAGACACACAGGGAGACTGTATACCCCACTGTGCTAGCATCAAGCTTCAGTTTTTTTTCTTGCCTTCCGTGCTCTGAAAACCAGCTTGCTACTGCCACAGCATAACCCCTGTCAGAACTGCTGCTAGTGAAGGGAACTAAATTCAGTCTCTGATGTCGTTCGTTGAGGCTGAGAGGGTGTGATCTAATTGCAGGGAGAAGGGGCGATTGAGCCAGGGATGATTTTTTTGCTGTGTGAAGGTGCTGGTGGGTTTTTGATACGGAAACAACAGGCTTGATTTCCTTGCATTCCAGAAAGAGCTTGAGAGCTCTGTTTATAATCACCTTTTGCTGTGCTTCAATACTTGGTAGGAAAGGAGTGTTTCTGAAATGTCCACATTCTACATGTGAAACTATTCTGATCTGTGCATTTCTTAAGTGCAAGCTTAAGAGCAAGTTTAAGTGCATTTCATTTGTCTTCATTTGGGTCTTTATTTGGGTTGACCCTTTGATTCTTTTGCTAAGATTCCCAGAAAGATTGATGTAGGCATATTAAAACTGAGAGGATTTTTTTTATTATTATTATTTTAACAGATAAAAAACCAGGGTTTCTGTTTTCAGGCTCAGTTTTTTCATTGTAGCATTTTTTCAGTGCTCTGTAATACTTTCTATCTATTGCTTTTTTTATTAGGTTAACATATTATTCCAACTGGAGGATCAGAAATCCTGAAATTTTGAACAGAAGACTATGAATTCACAGACTTGTGCTAAGATGACAAGAGGGTGAGGTCGGGACAAAACCAGTATTGTTTGCTTTTCTTTCTTCCTGTCTTTGTAAAAATCATATGTTCTCACAGAATTTCAACATAGGTCCTGGGAAATCAACCAAAATGAACTGGTTTTGAGGTTCAGTTTACCTGAAAATCACCTGGATTTCTAAATCCTGACTGTCCTTTCTATCAGCATGCCTGTTCATGTAGTGGGGGTGATTCTATCAGTGAACTTATGAACACCTACAGCAGTCAGGAGATGATGGTCCCACTGGCTGCCCAGAGCTTCTGGTACAGTAAGCCTTCAGTGTGAGATAGGTGAATCTGGCTGCAGGTGTAATGCAACAGATGCCAGCTAATGACAGTCCTGCTTGTGTATGTTACCTTCTTTCTTGCAACATTTCCATTCACTTTGGGGAATGTTGGGGGAACGCTTAATTTGATGTTCTATTTATAATTTGCAACGACACTACAGCAGTACCAATTCAACAAGCATGATTTTACCTGTCACTAGGGATCATATTTATAACTACCAATGCCACTAGTACTGAGAGGTACTGAGAGGTAAAGCACACAACAAAGAGTGGGTTAAGTAACCTTCCTGAGCATCAGGAAGCATTTCTAGTTCATCTGAGTTTTACACTAAAGGAAATCGCATTTCTCCTTTCATTACCCTGCCTTGATTATCAGTGAGGACTTGAAACAAGAAAACAGGAAATTCAGGTCTCTATATCTTGTACATAAACACTGGAGTAAGTATCTGTAAAGCGCACTGCCATTAGAAAAAACAAATTAAAATAAATAGCTGTCCATGTTGAGATGATTCATGAGGGTTGCATATGCATGAGGGAGCCATAAGATATCTGTGTAGAATTCAAGCCTGTGACCAAGGTTCAGTACTTAGGTTTGTGTCATATCTGATTTTACATCTGCAGTGCAAGTAAAAACCAGTCCAGACAGCTGGTGATTCAATATATGCTTAATCTGAGCAGAATCTGAGAATGTTTAAAAGTAAGTTTGCTAATGTGACCACTGGACAATCTACAAATCTTTGCAAGGAATCATACAATAAGGCCATCATGTTTTCTGGAATTTCTCATATTTTGTTTTCCAGTACTTGGTTTTAAAACATGTTTTATGTTTTTCATCTTCTGCTTTTTGATCCACGCTGGCAATTAACAATCAAAACCGTGAAATTATGTGACAGTTTATGTGACATCAAAATTCTCAATTTGCAAATTAAGGCAAAAGTGCTCTTTGATTGTTGGTTCTTCTCAAAGCTGACACCAACTAAGAATCATAGCTGGAACACAGGGATTCAAAGAATAGACCAAAGAGTTGTTCCTCCAGCGATGCAGAATTATACTCTTGGACTCATTGCCACGGTGTATTGTAATCTTTGAAAATTTTTATTGCCTTCAAAAAGCAACAGGCAAAAATACTGGAAGAAAAATCCACTGGAGACTATGAAATGTGGAGATTCCATATTTGATTGTACAATGGCCAGAGCTGCAATTTATTAAAGTCTGAGAGATCAAGAGGAATAAGTGTCAGTTACCACCTGAATTGCACTCTTTCTTAGGCATCCTTAGGAATATTTGAACAGAACTGACCCAGTCAATCCGACCCAGTTAGTCAGTTCTGTTGCACTTTTATCACGAGGAGAAAAAAAAAAAAAAAAAAAGGAAAAACAAACCCACCAAAATCCAAACCAAGCCAATAACAAAAACCAAACCAAAACCAACGAACAAAGCAAAACAAACCCTAGAAACAAACCAACCAAACAAAAATCTAAGAGGGACAGAGACAAAAATTACTGTGCCTACTACCTGGGGTAGAAAATCAACCTCAATTTTTTGATCTGCAATCATATTCCAATGCCAAGGACCACCTGTCATTGCTTGTGGCTCATGCTAACAGACTTGGTCAATATAACTTCGATGCTGACCAATTTGTCCTTGTCACACAGGAAAGGGCATCAAGATCAGGACCTTTGATGCTTAGTAAAGTTATGAAGGCTTTCAGGTGACCTACTTCCATATGGTGATTTATGGCTTCCCAATTAAACCAAGTGAATTTTTTTTAATTATCCTTTTAGATTTTTGCTTTTTTGGATCACGAAACTCAGAACAAAACCTGTGATAAATGAGAGGGTGAGGGAGACAAGCATAGAGGACCCCCAGGCAGTACCAAAAAGAGTCAGGCTCATTCATTTGGTACCACTGACCCCGATCCACATAAAATAAACAGTGAAGATTCGTGTTTGAGAGGAAACAAGAAAACAGCTCCTTCTTGGGTCTGTTTGCATGAGCACAAAATATTCTATTTTGCTCTTTTAAGAGAACCTTGTTTTACACAGGATTTTAATACAAGCATCCCACAAGGTCAAAAATAGTGACCCTTTGAAATGAAAAGATTAACATTTTTATAGATAGGAGAGGAAAATAGGCAACTTGCAGTGGAGCATGAGAATTCTATCTTGTTTTCCCTTTTTTTTTTCCTTTTTCTTTACAACAAATAAGGTTTATGGATTGCAAAGAGGAGACTGTCCCATTAAAAAAATAAGATTTCTACAGTATTTTCCAATTTAAAGCTGTGTGCCAGTAGCACTCAGGATCATCCAAGAAAAGTCTAACTCACTAGTTTTTCAATTTAGTTTGTTAATAGCCTGCCTTTCATAAAAGCATCAAGCACAATAACAAAAATACCTAAATCAATAGGATGATGCAGCAATGCCTCACAGAGATGATATCTTTGAAATAAATATATACCATTCAGCCTGGCCTGTTTGACATCAAATTTATATACTCAATAAGAAAGAATAATTAATGGTCCCAAACTGTATTTTCTTTCACCTATTTTACACAACAAGAAAACAAGGATTTTGTCAAAAAAAGGGGGGGAGAAAGAATGGAGAGAAAGTGTTCCATTCATAAATGAAATGAACCCATTAAAAATGACTCTCCCCAGCTCCCTACTAATGTCTCCTGGGGACTGGTGTGTATTTTATTAAGAAACAGAAGTGTGGAACGTGCTTGCATTTCACAAGGTCTGTAGCCAGGTGATTTATCTTCTCTCTTTTTCCCTGTCAACTCTCTGAGTGTTCACTAATTTTTGAGGCAACAAAGGAGATGAACTAGAAACCCTGATTTCCTGTATTCCTGACACATCTGTATTAGGGTGCACCCTATCTACCTACCCCTCTGTCCACCATGTGGACCTATGATCAAATTTAATTAACTACTTGGATTTTCAATGTTATCTGAAGACTTTTAAAAAATGAAACAGGATGTTCCGTTGCTCAGTGTGATTTGTAAAAGATGGAAAAAGTATTGGGTATGGACTGCTTTATGAATCAAAACCACTTTGGTGCTTAATTAATTTGAAGGGTTTTTCAAGCCCCCCTCTCCAGTGGAAAGGAAAACGAAGAGGCAAAGTGTATTGACACTGTGTGTCTTCAGGCAGCTCAACCAGGAGCCTCAGTTAATGTTAAGTCTCCCTTTTCAAATAAAGGAAAAAGATAAGAGTAAAATCACTGAATGCATAGCAGAAGGGGCTAAATCACTACTGCCCTCCAAATGTTTGCTTCCTTTACACCAGATTATTATCCCTCCTGGAGGAAAGTCAGGTAATATGGCCAGTTCCTGGCCACATCAAGAGGCATTATGGGTTTCACAGGAACCACATGCCTGACTTTTTTCTTTATGCCAATAATGGACCTGTGAGCTGGAGGGCAGGGCAGCAGGCTCATCCTACCCTCTCCCTGCTCAGCTACGGTGAAAAGAACTGTAGGACTGTAGAGATGAAGGGGCAATGATGAACCTCATCTCAGTGACATTTTCCTTTCCTGTCCTGATTATTTTGCTTATGCCCAGCTCTATTTCTGATTAATTAATGTTTTTATTTTTTTTTCTGTTTACTGTACTTGCTTATCAATTCCTACTTTAAATCCATATGAAGTTCTTTTAGGCTATAGTCTGGCTCAATATCGTGTCCATGTACAGACAAAATTTGTAGCCAGGCTAGGAACAACATAAATAGACTTTCAAACAGGTGATACAAGAAAGGGCTGTCTTAGGAATAATCCAGTTGTTGTGAGGCCCCTTTAAAAATTAATCATGGGATTTTACAATGATGTTGATATAGATGATCTAGAACTATCAAAAATCTTTTTTATGACCTGAGTATCAAATACATCTGTTGCAAGACACCTCCTAGGAAAGAACCACCAATGTTATTTTTCCCAATAAGAAGACAGAAATTTGTTACATTATTTTGCCCTTCTAGTCAGAAGTCTGATTCCTACGTCACTTTTACTGGAAGTATTTCTGGGAAGTAAATTTGACAAATTGATCCTTTGATGTTTTACATTGGAATGTAAGATTTTAATGCCAACATTAGATATTGCTTTGTGTCCCATATGCTCTTATTCTTGCTGTGTGTCATTCTATGCCATATTTTTGAGACAGCTGAAAATCCAACATGCCCTAAAGAATAATACATTCATGAAGTATCCACTATGTGGAACAGATACCAATAGAAAATAGGAAATATGAGGAACTTGGAGAAGTTGTGAAATGTAGTCACTTTTAGAGTAATGAAAACTAACATTTTGACAGCTAGAACCTACGTAGCAGTTGATAATCACAGTTTAATCTAAGTTACTGACAGGTCTTTTCAAATTATAACTAATCAAACATAGTAAATAGTCATGTTGCACATAGAGTATGAACTTCCTTCAGTCAAGGAAAACTGAGGCACTGAAACATGCACCATTTATGCAGAAATGTGTAAAACCAGAGATTTAGCTCCTAGCTCTTTCCATGAAGCACACAACTGGTCTGCATCTTATGGCCAGAAATCACCACATAATAAGATAAATCTGAGTTCTGATTCTCTTGTCGTTATTTTGAAAAAGAAATAAATAAGTAAAAAACCCTGGTGTTTTCAGAAGCTTATGTTTGGGGAAAAATTAAAGAATTAGAAAAATAAAGAAGGTCTTCAGGTTTTAGTCCTATTTATGTTTCATCACTGAGCTGGTGTTGATTTTTTAATATACAGGGTTTTTTTCCGGTTTTTGTCTTCCTTTCTGCAGCATTGTCCCAATACCTGGTTGATACCAAACATAGCAACTCATTCATTATCCTGAGTATCTTTTGCGCCAAACTCCACCCATAAATAGGGCTGCACTGCCTCATAAATCTCTGTGGCTGGATGCCTGAAAATGCATGTAGAATCCACCACTGGGTTTGGACATAATAAATAATGAAAAATGAGGCTTGGTTGGTGCCATATTTTGTAATGAATTGTAGCTAGGGGAAAGAGACAATGGGAACTATCCTGAAACTTGCAAGATTAGATAGAAATATTTACAAAGGGGGTTTTCTATGGTGGAGTGAAATTGTCTTGTCAGAATTTTCACTGTCACATAACGACTTAAAAACAAAGATAGTGACTGCCATTAGAAACACACAAAAAATTATATACCTCACTGTTTCTTACAATTAATATAATTAAATTAGCATTTCCATATAAGGTTAAACATTTTCATTTATCAGGAATAAATATTTTCCATGCAACAATATCATATAAGATCTGGTGAGATTTTTGAGTTTGTAGGAGAAATATTTTTTAACTTCATACAAATAACTTTCAATCCCAGAATCGGAAGTTTAGATTATATTTTTTCTTTAGATTTTATTTCTCTTGCAGCACATATTTAAAATAGATCTTGGACTCAGCATTACAAGCACAATGAAACATCTTCATATCTCAACACATAGAGTTCTGCTAGATTCAGTTTTCTTGTTGTTTTTGTTCCAGAAGTTGTGATCCTGAAGACTATTATGAAATCTTATGGATTATCTTGAGATCCAACACTGAAGAATAATTATACCGTTAAATTAATAAGTCACTGTAATACAATATCTATGGGAGTGGAACTACTAGTTCCAGCTAGCTCTACGGCATATTTCCAGAAAAGGTTTAAAACCACAATATAAGAGTCATTAAAATGCCATCAGTTACAGTCACTAAACCATAGTGTCTGATGTACTGCTTTATTTTTCTGTGCCATATCTTTCATATTTTGCTGTGGCAAGTGTTGACTTTTTAATTGCAGTTGCAGTATGTCATCTAATTGGCCAATACTGCATTAAAGAAGATGCTCTCCCTGCATCCAGCTGGCAGTTAATTTATACCCAACACAAAAAAAAACTGAAGTCCATGGTCTTTAAAACATAAAAGGAATGTCAGAAATAGCCTCCTATTACAGGTGATCTTGGATTTTATAGGTTTTTACTTGTAAATTAAGACTCAAATTAATTCATTTTTAAATAAAGTTTTGGTGATTTATTCACCTTTAAGGAGAAATAAAATTCTCTGTTTCAGAAGTTAGTGCTTATGTCAAAATATGGAGTTACACTTCTCATATTTTATTATAGGTTAGCTATGTTATCTAACACCTTTGGTGTTCCAAAAGTCATTTTGGGTTCAGGAATCTGAGAAGACAGAACAGAGTAGTTAATATCAAGTCTAAAAAATATTCACTTTCTAGCTACCAGATGCAGAAGACAGATTGATTAAATCTATCTCAATTTTGAAGGATAGAGCTACAATTGTACCTGGCACTCCATTCTACAAATGACGAAGAAGCTTTGGAATCCCAGAGAGGCCAAGTTTCTGTGTCCTACATTTGTGTGATTTTAACTTTGAGTGTATTAAACTAAATAATTCACATTCTTGGGCCTGAGCCTTAGACAGTGCCAATAATTCTCTCAAGTAACAAAAATGTGGGGTCCAAATCTGGGTATTTCCTGTCCCACAGGAGATCTTTAGTTAATCAAAGAAGAATTGAGAATGTTAATCAGAATTAAATTAAACACAAACTTGAAGATAATTGTTCAGAAACCTTTGTGAATGTCCTGGCTTATAGCTTAAGTGGTCTTCAAAAAGCTGTGCTTGAAAAATAAACCAAGTTAACTCACTTTAGGTCACTTAGAGGGATTATCACCCAAACAGCACTGCATGGAGTTCATGCATCCTTCTCTAGACAAACCTTACTGTGATTTCACACAATTCTGGACAAGTGAGCTTGTTAAATATGTGACCTTAACTTCCATTTAGTTCTCTTGTCTGAGTTTGGAAGGAATCTCCAGAGGTTAATCTAATCCAACTACCTCTTCAAAGCAGGTCAAACTGGATCAGGCTGTTCAAGACATATAAATCTAAGTACTGAGGTACTTTGTCTGGGGGAGCAGCAGTCCAAGACAATTCCCTTGTGTGCCAAATGAAGGGTAATAACCACCTCACCAGGACTCCAACTTTTATTCTTGCTAATGAAAAAGCAGTATGCAGTCAGTTTCATCTCTGCAAGGGAACACTACCAGTTTGCGTTCAACTTTTTGCCCACCACAAGCTCTCAGTTTCTGCAAAGCTGCTTTTTACTTTGTCAGCTGTACTTTTGCATGGGTCATCTCATCTCAGATGTGATGGAAAGTCAACCAAGGTAGTGGCTTCACCAACGAGTACTCACAGTACTCAGAGAGAGCAGAGGAGGGTCCAGGGAAGCTAACCAGACTGAGGGCACCATCCAGTGGTTTCCAAGAGGGTTCCTTGTGGTGACACAGATGCAAGGAGAGTATGAGTCTAGAGCCAGAATCAGACCTGTAGACAGTGATCCAGGTCAAAGCAGTGTCCCATGATTGCCATGAAATTCCAGCACAGCATAGCTTAGATAGCTTAGATCACTGTCAAGAGCACTGGCTTTAATGGAGCTCCCACAACCAGGAACACGTTTCCAGTGCTTCACCAAACTATTTTATCACAGCTACCTGAATGTAAAATTAGACACATGAGCCAGTGCATGGAGCTGACTTTAGGTGTAGACAGGCACCAAAAGGAGAAGGGGTTGCACGAAGGGCTGTGAGACTGGTGACCATAATGGTCAGTCTCACCACTGTATTTGGTGAAAGTGCAAGTAATTGCCCAGAGATCTTGAAATTCCCAAGTTTTTGTCTGATGTCTAATTTCCAGGGGAAAAAAAAAAAAAAAAAAAAAAAAAAAAAAAAAGAAGGAAAACTCTGAGTTCTTTGCAGCAGTTTATCTGAGGAATACATCTTTTTCAATGCTTTAATGTTTGTTAAATATCTTACCTACTGGCTATGCTTCAGGGGTGTTTTAATTAGCAAGTCAGCTTTTTGCTGCAGTTTTCTTTTTGCCTGTGTCTACAGGCATTTTAGCACTTACAATTTACAAGGGAATATCCTGAATTTAGATAAACTCCCCAAATCTGTAGTCTTCTCCACTTTACCCTTTGATTCCAAAATACAGTTTGGGAAGCTGAATTAAAATTTTTCATCACTTAGTTTTCTATCTGTCTAGTATGCCATGGTGAAAAATGAAGAACATCCTGGGAGCCAAGAAATCTGCATGATGCACTGGGATATGAATGATAAGGAACTGTCTGCAGTAGTGTTCAGTGCAGCTGAAAGCTCAAATATTAGTGGCTAAACAGAATACATAGACTCTAAGAAGAATGCTTTAGCATTGATGATGAGAATACAGGGTTGCAGAATATACCCAAATTTGAACAAGTTAAAAGGTTCTATTGTTCCTGGTGTGATACAGAATCCTTTCTAAGCTGAAGCTATTTTAATGTGAATCCTTAAGCCCTGTCATAATCACATAACAAGACTAATTCAAAATAACAATCAACCTAATCTGGTGTTTAATACAATCAACTTAGAGATTAGGGGTCCAATTTATAAATCACTTGCATATACCACCCACTTCCAGAATCTTAGAAAATTACATGCGTGCTGGTGCCGATTCACAGAGACGCTGTTTAAATCCATGGGTCCCCAAATCAATGTCTTCCTGTACTAAAGTGCCTCATTCTGTATATCCAGGCAGTTTAGACAATACTGACAAATACAAGAAGCAGAGATTATGAGAAGAGAAATATATGTGGAAACTAAAGAATCATTTCACTCCCATTAGAGAAGCTATGCAAATTGATTTTTTTTTTCTTTACTTTTTATTCCATTGACAGGAACTCTGAACTGACTGGTGCAGTTCCTAGGGGGAAAAAGTTAGAAAATAACTTCAATAAATGACTCACAAAATGGATCTCCCAACTCCCATGACATCATAAAAGTCTTGAAAACTGCTGGAAATCTTTTGTGTAGAAAACTGTGAAATTCACCTAAAAAAAAAAAATTCAATAGGAGAAATTGAAGTTCTGAACTCTTCCAAGAACTCTTAATCTCTTCTCCATAGATTCATAAAAGCAGGAGTCACAGAATACCAGGTTTGTGGGAACTGCAGGATCATGTGGTCCAACCTTTCTTCCCTTCTTTGCAAAAGCACAATATAGACAAGATGGACCAGAAAGCAGTCCAGCTGAATATTCTTCCCCCTCCTCATTTGCCATACTTTCATCTTATGCTCTCCTGCAAAAGACATTTCCAACTACCATCCAACCTTTACCCTTTTCATTGAGATATGGCGGTAATTACAAGCTTGCTATGTTGTGATTTTATCACTCACACTTTCCTAATACACCTGTCTTTTAAGGCTTTCCTCTTTCTGCAGAAATACACTTGAGTGCTTTCCACAAGTAAGTGTTGGTTAAACTCTAAAATAAAATATCTATATATAGATATATATAAATGTATATTATATATCTACAGTAATATATATATATATATACAGTTTGCATATCTGTATATATTTTGCATAAGCATATGTTGCTAAATAAGCTAGCAAGTGTATGCATTACACTTAAGGTATTTTTTAAAGACTATCTGGATTTTATAGACTGTAAACTATGGATATTGCTCTATTTATTTTACTGTAGCTTTGTGGAAAGGTGCTGGTGGGGATTAGGATGCTATACTTCATGTGCATGGTGGAGAGTACTTATGTTTTCCTTCTAACAATCAGATAACCTACCTAAAAGAAGGATAAGAAGGAGGAAAAAGTAAATGTAAAAAAATAAGTAAATCATGTAGAATGGTATAAACCAGATATCTACTGAATAGTACTTTAAATTCCACTATTTTTTTTCCTCCACTCTGATTATGCATCATTTGAAATCTGAAGTCATACAAGACCTGCTATTTAGTATGTCTCTAATCTTGTTACAGAATCACAGATTCACACAGAATCATCTGGGTTGGAAAGGACCTCTGAGACCATCAAGTCCAACCCTTAATCTGCTACTGCTGTGGTTACCAGACCATGGCACTGAGTGCCACATTCAGTTTCCTTTTAAAAACCTTCAGGGATAGAGAATCCACTCCCTCCCTGGGCAGCCCATTCCAGTGCCTGATCACCCTCTCTGTAAATAACTTTTTCCTAATATTTAACCTAAACCTCTCCTGACAGATCCTAAGTCCATGCCCTCTTGTCTTAATGGTAGCTACTTGGTAAAAGAGCCCGATCCCCTCCTGGCTCCAACCTCCTTTCAGGGAGTTGTAGAGAGTGATGAGGTCTCCCCTGAGCCTCCTCTTCTCCAGACTGAACACCCCCAGCTCCCTCAGCCCTTCCTCACAGGACTTGTGCTGGATCCCTTCACAGCCTCCTTGCTCTTCTCTGGACCTGCTCCAGCACCTCAATCTCCTTCCTGAACTGAGAGGCCCAGAACTGGACACAGGACTCAAGCTGTGGCCTCACCAGGGCTGAGCACAGGGGCAGAATCCCTTCCCTGGACCTGCTGGCCACCCTGTTCCTGATACAGGCCAGGATGCCATTGGCCTTCTTGGCTACCTGGGCACACTGATGGCTCATGTTCAGTTTCCTGTCAACCCAGACTCCCAGGTCCCTTTCTACCTGCAGAAATCAGTCATGCAGATTTCAGTTCTTGAATATACAGGAAACTCAAAATCTTGGATGCATTTTGAATGTTGCTGTGAAGAAACACTGACAGCCCAGTAGTGGAGATGCTACAAGATTCAGTTGTGAAGTGTTTTGTAAAGATCCCACAAGAAATCTAAAGTAATAGAAAAAACACGAGCACCCTCTATAGTGCAGGACAGAGGAAGACTTGCAATGCTAATTCTTTTCTTTTAGATGTAGGTTTTTTAATCTATTCTTTTTTTTAACATTGGAATCTAAAATAACCTAGATATGTTAGCTCAGTGTTCAGCTTGAGTTAGAAAATGCAAATCCTAGTCATGGATGAGCACTCACTGAGATGTAGTCAGACCAGCTTGAAGAATCAACAGAGCAAACTGAATCTTTCTGTCATTACATCTCTAAAGCCTGAAGCCATATGTCATATTGTAATGCAGTAACCCCTGTATCATCATTCCTTTCTGGTTTTAAGCTATCCACCTAGCCTAACATAAATCCCTGAAATCACCATAATTATCATTGATGATTATAACAAAATTTGGTAGAGATACCTTTTGGTTTTATCATTTGACAACATCACAACATTTCGTGTGGCTTTCATCTCACCTAACTTCCATTATCTTCAGTATAGACCTAGTTGATCCCAAAGATTAAAGATCTTTTTTCAGGAAAAATTTATTTGACCCATTTTACAGATCTATTCTGAGATAAATGATTTGCACCCTAGAATTCTTCTAGTGACAGTCACTGAAGATGGAGTTTTAATAGGAACTTCTTCAATGTCCACATTCAATGACCTGAATCTCATTCACCCAAACAAGGCATATGGCCAATTTCATCTTCCTCAACTACATGCTGTCACAGTGTGAGCACCTGATCATGTTCCTAATTCAACTGTGAGATTTTCCTTTAATTAACAGGCCTCATTCTATCCTGCTGAAAGGGAAATGTGATATTCTCCAGTGGGATATGTGCTGCTGCATCTCTGAGTACAATAAAGATCTCAGGCAAGTGCATAAGCACATCACCAGTATTCTTAGCTGATGGTGAGTGGATTGGATTTTGTGGACAGAAGAGAACCCTGAACAGCTGAATTACAGAAAGCATGACAGACATGACATGACACTAGCAACTTTGTCCTATACAAAGCCAGTCTCTGCCTCTATATTTGACATACAGCAAACCTGGGTGAGGTCAGCTTTTGCTGATGCTCAGAACCATTGCTTGATTTTGAAGGATACTTACCAAAGGAATTAGAGTTCAGCCCATCCCAGATTTGACAAGACTATGGCTTTACTGCTTGAATAAAGTAACTATTATCAATACCCATGGGGAAGATTTCCATCAACCTGAGAACTGCATATTCACAAAAAAAGAAATATGTGTCCATGTCTCAAAGAGTTTTTAAGATACTGCAGACAGCACACAGTCAAACAAAGAATAAGAATATGACAGGGGATTAGGAGTTTCCAAAATGTGCAATATACTTGCATCCCAAGGGTAGTATGTCTATTGTCATGCTTACTTACATACTGGCCTTGAAGTCATGGAAGAAGAATAAAGGAGGATTCAGAAGAGATACAGACTTGTTTAAAAGGAATTACCAATGATGGTGAATGCCTTTTGAGGAAGCTGTAACATCTGGGATGGTGAGAGCCTGCTAAACCTATGGGCCCAGCTACCACCTTTATTTAGCAACCTGTTTTTTATATGAGTACTTGGGCATTACAAAGGACTAAGAGTGAGAGCCATAGTCCTTCACTGAAATTGTAGGAGTGAATGCAATGTGCCAGTGAGGTGAGAGCATGTACTGGTAAGTAAAACCAACCTTGGTTGGTGAAGTGACACATGTAACAGCAGAGTCAAACAGGGTCCAGATTTCCCTAAAGGCAGCCAGCTAGAGATATAAATGGTAGAGATATATATATTTTCTAGGTGTCACGTAGCCATGCATGTACTCTAGAGGGCCTGGCCATGGTCCATATATTTGCTCTTCATCCTAATTCAGCATTCTGTGTTATTCAGTCCTTTGGTCATAAAGACAGGCAGTAATTTCTCTACCTTTCCTTCCCAAACAATTTCTTAGAAAGTGTGATATATTTTTTTCATTTCCTTCCCAAAACTCATGAGGCATTTCCATGAACTGTCAGGCCTCATGAAGTTTCACAAGCAGAAAAGCCATAGACAGACAAGGACTAAAGGAAACCAGGACAGTGTAAAAATGTGTAGTTAAAAAGTTATGAAGAAGAGTATAATGACAAACAGGGAGCAGGTATGGGAAGGTGGTGGTCTTCAAAAGTCCAAAACACATCACTGCAGCATCACACTGTCCTGACCTGTCCTTGGACACACTGATAAGGAACCCTGGTCTGTAAAGATCCAATCGTTCCATTTTCCACTCCAGTTATTTATATTAGATATGCAGCCCAAATGATCAGTTTCTGACATATTCTTCATCTCTAGTACTTTAGTTGGGCAGGCATCTCAGGATGAGCACTGTGATCTCTTTAAGGTATACAGAGAAAAAAACAGTTAGGTAAAAGACCAGCTAGATCTCAATCTAGCCACCGTCATCAGAGAAAACAAAAAGAGTTTTTACAATTACATAAACAATAAAAAGAGAGCCAGGGAGGGTGTCCATCTTTTATAGGATGCAGGAGGGAACATTGTAAGCAAGGATGAGGAAAACACTAAGATACTTAATGCATTCTTTGCCTTCATCTTTAATAGTCAGACCAGCAATCCCCAGCCTTCTGAGCGGGAAGGACAGAGAGCAGCACAACAACTCCATAACCCAGGAAGACACATTTAACAACATGATACAGCACCTTAAAACTCACAAGTTCATGGGCCCACATGGGATCCACTCAGGGGTACCGAGGAAGCTCAGGAAGGAGCTCTCCATCATTTCTCAATGACCTTGCTTAACAGGGAAGATCACAGAAGACTGGAATCTTGCCAGTGTGACACCCATCCAGAAGCAGCATCCAGGGAACTACAAGAACTACAGGCCTGGCAGCCTGACCTCAGTGCCTGGAAAAAATAATTGAGAGGTTCATCCCAAGTGGACCCATATGCCAAGTGCAGGACAGTCATCAGACCCAGCCAGCATGGGTTCAGGAGAGGCAGAACCTGCTTGACCAACCTGTCTTATTTTTATGACCAGATGACCTGTCTACTGGATGAGGGAAAGGCTATGGACATTGTCTACTTTAGTAAAGACTTTGACACTGTCTCCCACAGCACTCTCTTAGGGAAGCTGGCAGCTCATGGCTTAGGCAGGAGTACTCTTCATTGGTTTAAAAACTGGTTGCATGGCAAGGCCCAGAGGATTGTGCGGAATTAAATTAAATCCAATTGGTGGCTGTACACCAGTGGTGTCCCTGAGGGCTCAGTGTTGAGGTTTGTCTTGTTCAATATTTTTATCAATGGTCTAGGTGAGAGGATTCAGTGTTTCCTCAGTAAGCTTGTAGATGACATCAAGTTCAGTGGCAGTGTTGAACTGCCTGAGGGTAGAAAGGCTCTGCAGAGGGACCTGGACAGGCTGGATTGATGGGCCAATGCCAATTGCATTAGGTACAACAAGGCCAAGTGTTGGATCCTCCACTGGGGTCACAACAGCCCCAGGAAATGTTCTAGTCTTTGGGAAGAGTGACTGGGAACTGACCAGAGGAAAAGGACCTGTGGATGCTGGTCCTGAATATGAACTAGTGTGTGACCGGGTGGCCAAGAAAGCTAACAGCATCCTGGCTTGTATGAGCAATAGAGTGGTCAGCAAGAGAAGAGAAGTGATTGTGCCCTTGTACTTGGCACTGGTGAGGCTGTACCTTGAGTACGGTGTTCAGTGTTGGGCTTGCCACTACAAGAACTAGGAGTTGCTTGAGCATGTCCAGAGAAGAGCATCAAACCAGTGAATGTTTTTAAGAGCAAGTCCTTTGCGTAGATGCTGAGGGAACTATGATTATTTAGTCTAGAGGAGAGAAAACTGAGGGAGATCTTATAATTCTCTACAGATACCTGAAAGGGGAGTGCAGGGAGATGGATGGTTTCTTCTCCCAAGTAAACAATGACAGCACCAGAGCAAATGGCTGACCAGGGGAGGTTGTGATCAGGTATTAGGAAGAATTTCTTTATTAGAAGAGTAGTTAGGTGCTGGAATGGGCTGCCCGTGCATGTGGTGGAGTCACCATCCCTGGAAATATTTAAAAAAATATGTAGACATGGCACTTTAGGACATATTTGCCCATCCTAGATGTTTTTTTCCAGTGGTGAGAATTATTTTATTCTGTGAAAAAAAGTTCAGATTTAGAGCCCTATTTCATGTTAGGCATTCATTAAGTCTGTCTGAAGCTACGATTGCAATGCCTAACTTTACTCATCCAAATGTAGGTCATGTTCTCTAAACTAGTCATTCAGTCATCTTCTGTAAGCACAAATAAAATGCATGTCCAAGGCAGATTAACCATGATTTATGCAGGTGTCTAAAACAGATGAGAACCTCCTTCTGGAGGTGTCATGTTTTTAGTGACTAGAAGAAGCCCAAAGACTTAGATTAGATACATAACTTTAAACATCATAAATCTCTTAAAAAGCACATTTAGGTCATTCTTGTAGTCTAAGCAACTTTCTGTGAACAAGAAACAACAATTGACCAAACCAGTGTAAAAGTTGAATCTCTTCCCTCTCTGTTGCATTACTTTTTTGGTGCCAATCATTCAGCCAACCTTGACTCATGGAAGTACCAGTATTTTGCATCCTCATGCCCCTCCTAAATGCAGTCTTAATAGCAGCAGATCTCTGAGTGTTGCTTCTGACACATGACACTTGTGCCTTGCTGTGCAATGCTGCAAAAGTTCAGCTGCCCCTAAGTACCAGAAGGGAAAATTCAGTTTTGCTCGTGAATGTGTGTGCATTATTATTCCTCCAAGGGTTGCAACGCTTTAATATTTTTGGATTAACTCATGATCAAACATTGATGAATCATGGTATTTTACTGAAAAGCGCAATCCTTAAGTCAACCACCAAATCTAAGAGAAGAAATTAAACTCTAAACCAACATAAACACATTACAAGTCATTAGTGTAATTAAAAATGAATGTATAATTAAAACATTTGTGTATTTTAACTCAAATTCATCGGCAGTTGGAAATTTTAATGAACTGTTCATCAAAGAAATCTCTGGAGTCTGAGGATAAGTTTAGCATAACAAGAAATTGAATGTTTTCTTCTCTTCAGCATAGGAAGCTCTTCTCCCACTGGCTTCGAAAACCAAGCTGTCATTGGCTCAAGCAAACTAATAATGATTCTAAATGGTTATGATCGCTTCAATGTTTTAAACTGATGTTATCTTTTTTATCCCCTAAAAATCATGTTTTTCATAATTGCTTCTCTTTTGTCCTTTCCTTAAGACAAATGATTTTGTAATTAGTGATGAAGGAACCAGTGATCACTCCAAGACATCTGTCAAGTTGTCATGAAGTATCTGTCCCTGTAGCTATATTTAAACTTTCTGTTTAATAGCCTCTTGCTTTATTTCACCATTACATCTCTGTGGTACCATAAGCAGGATACCCTAATGATCGAGTTCTATAAAACACAGAGCAATTAGATTGTAAGACATATTGCTCCCATGAAAGTCTTTCCTTCTCATAACGTTGCTCCCTCTCTTCCCTTTCCTTTAGCACCCCCAGCCCCACATTTTCATTTGAGGCATTCATCAGCTGTTATTAGACAACTGTATCAACAGCTAGCCTGATGTTTGGCCATATTTCTATCTTTGAAAACTTCTTTCATGTATCTTTTGCAAATGCTTGATGGTAGGAAGGACTACCTTCTGAGTAAAATGCTTCTCCTCTCCTCTCCTCTCCTCTCCTCTTCTCTCCTCTCCTCTCCTTGTTTTTAAGTACTCTTAAATTAAAAATTTATCTTCAACTGCTAGTGATATTCTGTTTTCTTTCACACCCATCCTCAGGGCAGAGATTGTCCCATTTTGAGTATGTCAAGGCCTATGGGAACCCATTCCTAGCAGGATTCTCAAAGGACTACAGAGATTCATAATGTTGCTGTAATGCACATCAAGGCAAAGCAAGGATATTATTGTGTATTGTAATATTTATTTCACCCTGGGGTATGTTTTTAAGTCCTGTATCCCTTAACATATATCAACTTGTTGTCCTCTTTCCCATTTCTAGGCTCCAGAGTATTACTCTTTGTCTCAAGAATGGTACCTTTCCAGAAATTTTTCTCTAATGAGGCAGGAGAAAAATGTTTTTGAACACACCTAAATAAAACACAGATTCTAGAACAGAGAAATATATTTTAAAATGAAAAAATAAAAAACAGTGTGTATACACAGTGACACCAATCAGTGTCATACTGTGTTATACTAGATAGATAGATATATAGGTGGATGCATAAATCAAGTGATCATTCAGAAAAGAAAATATACTAAGTGTATAGGCAATTGTATGCTGTGATGATAACAGAGAGATGAAATCATAGACACAGAAAGATTTTCTAAAATGAACCAAACTTTTTGAAGTATGTCTTTTATTCTCTGTTGATCTCTGGACCTCTGAATACTAGGCTAGAAAGTGTATCATTTTACAGTTCTTTGTTGTATACAGAGTTATTTTTTAGTCCTTCTTGGTACTGCATCCACACAGAACATGATATTAGTGGACCTAAGGAAAAAATTATTTTTAAATAATTCAAACCACTGATAGGACCACAGGGATTCTTTCACATATTAATAGCTTATTCAAACTGAGGTGAAATAAGCAACCATTGAGATGTTTATTATTGAATGTTGTGACCTGTTCAGTGAAAGGGACTGCACCTGTCACTGCAAAGAATATTTGGGCTGGAGAGTGTCATGAAGAAGGAAAATATACTTACCATGCTTGTTTAGTAGTTAACAAGATTGTATGTAAGGTGTCTTAAGCAACCCTCTATGTTGCCTTGTTTAGGCAGTTTCTCTCCCCTACACAGGCACTAGTAGGTGAAATGCACTTGCAAATCATGCAAGCTGAATGTAAAGGTTCCTTCAGGCCTTAAATCTACACAGTGAGTTTCAAAGTCATAAATGGAAATGAGGCACTCAACCCCCATTGACAGTCAAGGAGAACAGGGCACCTCTCTTGCCTTTGTGTCTTTGAAAATCCTGCTATAATCTATGAAGTTTTGTCTATCACCAGCTAAATTTCCATAACCTTCAGCAACAAAATGCACAGACCCCCTAGGCGAATGAACTGTAAGCAATTTTTCAACTTTATTTTCAAGCTCCCATGATGGATCCGTTCGTTACTTCCAATGTTTGGTTTATTTACACAGAGATCAAACACAGGCTTTATTGGCAAAAGAGAAAGGGGATGGGAGGAGGAAGGGAGAAAATCCAGAGATAATCAGGACAAAAGCATCATGATGAAAGAGCCAAGCTCTTTGGAAATGTGAGTTCTAATTTAGCCTCAGCAAATCCTTTTGTCTTATCTGGGGAAGCATATATACGTGCATACATACACATGTGCACTCTTAAGCACATGTTCAGAATGATACTTATTAAACTGTTTTATACCACTGATGTAATCAGTCACACAGCAAAAACTGTCAAAGTCAATATTTTCAAGATTTCTCTAGGGAATTCAGGCTGTGTGAGAGATATATGTTTTTCATTATGGTTTACACCAGCATTTGGTGTAATTAATCCTAATGTTTCCATCTTCATGTAATAGGCTTATTCAGAAGAACAAAGTGTTGCAGAGCAATGGAAAGAAAATCCCCAGCAGAAGCTGGTGTTCATTATACATGAAAGAAGGTTTAGGATTTTTTTCCTGTTCATAGGCTTTACTTTCTTTTTCATAGCTTTATGTCCCACAGTTTTAGTATCTAAGAAAGATACAAAGGAAAGGACTGTGCTAGGGGCCATACTGAAACAAAGTCTGAAGCATCCCCCAGCAAGGAAATGGAAGTATACATATATAAAAAGCGTGCACTAAGTAACAGAGGTAGTTGGATTATGAACACCATAGAAGTCCTAGAAAGAGTTAAAAATGGAAACTGGGACATACTTCATCTTTAAGAAGATGTCTGCACTTTAGTCTCCCCAGCCAGTAAAGACGCAACAGTAATTTTGCATCTGAGATGGTGAGGAGACTGGAATGAAGCACAAAACTGTTCCCTAATGGAAGGGTTATTCTTGAGAGACAAATGTGATACTGCTGTGCTTGTGCTGCTATGTGTACCTGAGCTACTTGAACTGAAGATAACCCAGTCATACCTTTTTAGAAAAAAGCTTCTCTTCAGCCAAAAAGGTTTGCTTTAATCTATCAGCCTTACAAGACATTTTCTCTTCAGAAACACATCCCTGCTCAAAAGCCAAACTGTGAGAAAGCCTGAAAGTTTAGAATTTGACATAAAGTTTTTGACTAGTGATACGTCCAAACATGGGTAGTAATGGAAAGTAAAACCTGAGTCAACTGATGAAAATACTGCTATCTTTAAGTCAGTGAAGGTATGACTTCAAGAAGAGTCACAAAATCTTTCACTTCATTTCTGCAAACATTCCCATTGGCTCTGTTGCGTTTTCTCCAATCTTTTATTCAAGGGAAAAACAGAGGGGTTTCCTGGTTGTCTACATATTCATTCTAATCTCAACAAGAATGTGTGAGTTTGCTGGCAAACATCAATGTGAAAGGGGAAAACAATATATGTATAAGAAAAAAACCATATTTTACCTTTTTTCATACCTCACTGTCAAAAGCAGGATTTACAAAGTTTAAGCAAGCATGAATCTGAGGGTAGAAAAAGTGAAGGTCTATACCAGAGACTTATTTAATTATTTATTTGAATATTCAACTTCAGCAAAATCCAGACATATTTTTTCACAAACTCAATATTTTTAGTGAAAAAGGATGGAATTGAGAGACAACTACATTTATCTATTGATGCCACTGAAACAGAAATATTTTCTGTATTGAACATGTCTTGCTAGGCAACAAAAAAACATGAAATATAAGAATAAAAGTTTTTTTTTTTTGGAAGTGTGAATCATCATCATCAACCTTTCCTTCTAGCTGATAGAAAAAAAAAAAAAAGAAACAGAACCACGATGGGGTTTTTTTTGACATTAATGTTAATTAGGGTCACTTTCTTCATTTTAGATGCAGTGTTCTTGCTTAGGGTTTTTAGCTTCTTCTTTTTTTTTTTTTTTTTTTTTTTTTCCTCTCTTGTTCTTTTCTTCTTATTCTCTGATATGAAAAAGACTGTAGTAATGCTTCAACCAATCCCCAAAGGTCTTTACAGATAATTTCCAGTTGCATTACTGATTTATTTTTGCCTTGACCAGATGGCTCCAAGTTCATGTGACTGTAAGGGAGTGCTTTTGATTACCCTATTTATCTCTCCCAGTGCTCAATTTAAGGGTCAAACCTTGTGTAACACATTTGCCAGATAAACTATTCAGTGCTTCTGCCTTTTGGAAACCATACTTCTGACATATGCTCTGTGCCTCATTAAACACAAGTTATTAGATTTAATAAATGTTTTTACAAACTCTGTTTGTAACAAAAGATCTAAGTTTCAAATTTATTTATTTTATTCACATGTGGCTAGTGGATTGCTCTGACTTTATCACCTGGAAAAATGGATGAAATTAAAAGGGAACATCCTGAATATGACAGAGGAGGGGAAAAAAAAAGAGGATAGAAGCTGGGACGGTTTTTTGTTCTTTTTTTTCCCTTGATATAGGTTATAAATGAAAAAATGAGCAGAATGTTTTTAATGAAACCAATAAAAATGCAAAGGAAGATTTAATGTTTAAAGTAACGATAAATCAAAAGTGACAACTGAAATGCAATATTGCACCATGAGATTGAGGAAATAAATTCATCCACAGGGCAGATGTGCCTGCTGTAAAAAAAAAAAAAAAATGGAGAGAGTGGGAGGAAAAAAAGATAAAAAGAAAAAAATAAGAAGGGAAAGTTTTCATCATTACAAAGTAAGTCTTAAAAAATCAAAATAAACTATAAATGCAGTACTGTTGAGCAGAAACAGTTCAGACACATCCATGTGGAAACACACGAATACATACTCATCTATAAGTATAAACACACACATATATAAGAATAAAATACCTGAAGAAGTTTAAGTTTAAACAGTTTAAGAATTAAAATGTTCATAAATACAGTAGTAACTTATTTCTATTCTTTTTATAGAAAAAAATTATAAATAATTGCTTATACAGGACAAATATCTGTGCCCCACTACTTCAGCTGAAACCTTCAAAATGAGAATTAAATGCTTGGAGGAAAGACTGTCTTCTAATAGCATTTGCCTGGGACGAGGACCCCTGTGATCCGAATCCCAACTCTGTCATAAACACACTGTGTGAACTTGCAGGTCTGCTCTGGCCTAGATTCTTCCTAGCTAAATTTAGGCAATTAGCTGGGGTGCCTATGTTGGGAGCTAGGTAGGGCTGTCTCCCTTTCTTGTCAATGGATGGAAAGAGATACCTTCTAAAATCAATTCTTATTTCTATGGACTAAGTTGAACTCCAGAGCTGCCTATATTTTATAATGACCTGGGAGGATTTCTAGAGCCTACAAGTGCTGAAACTGGCAAGACTTAATTCTGATCTGTGGGTGTAATCCTTACACAAATATTCACGCTGACCTGGATTTTGTTCAGTAAAATAAGATAATTTTGGAGTGTTGGGAAAGAATCTGATGCTTTCCAATACAAATTTCCTCTTGCCTAACTTCTTTTACCTGAAGTAGTAATACTGGTGTTGTAACTGAGGTAATTTGCACTCAAGGTTAACAAACTAATTTTCTTGCATATCCAAGCCTTTGCAAATGATGATTGTCATGGTGCACCTGTTGAAATTTTATCTCATCACTGTTAAACTCACAATTGTAGTTCAAGTCCTTTCCAAAAATGTATTATGAGACAGGTTTTTCCCTCTGAACACACAAAATTTAGAGAAGCTTAGACTTAGTGATTTTGCTCTCATTATCGCTGAAAAATTTTTAGTTCTGACAGAAAAATTTCACTGACACTGCGGCCCTTAACTTGAGAAGGCTGAACCTCCTAGACAGCAAAAATTTCCTCTTGTACACCTTTTTGATGTGGAGAGAATGAAAGAGAGAAAGAAACAGAGAGAAAAAGAGAGAAAGAGAGGAAGAAATAAAATTTGGTTATACCTGGCCTTTTATTTTTTAAATAATATTATACTCCTTTTCAGTTTTTAGTTTAGAATTGCTCCCCTCCCCCCCTTTTTTTTTTTTCATTTATTTTTTTTTTTCCCCCCGTCATTATTTTAATGGCTACATCCTTGCTCTGATGTGTCAATGGTTGTGGAAAATCCTGTGAAGCAAGGGCTTAATGAAATGGCAGCTGGAACAGAGGGATAAAGTTCCTTTGGAGCAGCTTCAAAGGGGAGAGAGGGAGCAGAGTCAGTGATCAGAACAATGGTGGAGAGATGCTCATACACAGGCCAGGCACATTCAGCTAGCTGTTTAAACTCCATGCCCTAATGAGGCATGAAGCAAAATGGGTAAGTACACAGTAGGGGAGAGGAATCTAAAGTAAGATGTACACATACAAAAATAAAAATAAAAATAAAATAAAAATAAAAATAAAAATAAAAAAATAAAAAAAAAAATAAAAATAAATAAAAATAAAAATTAAAATATGAAGGAAGAGAGCATTTTTATATTTCATCACAAATTATTTAGATATTAAAGAAGGTGGCAAAAGAAAAAAGACTGTTCTCTTATAAAACATTTCTGCTATGGTTTTTTTTTTTGGTCGAAACTTCATGAATCCTAAATTTAGTTTTTACCCCTTCCTTTCCCTGTTTTAGGTTTTATAGTCTTTGCCCCAGCTAATTTTCACTCCTCTTTGTTTTTTGTTTGTTTGTTGGTAGAGTTTCTTGTTATGCAATTATTACTCTCATATTTATTATTTACATGGAAATCATGGAAATATCACTGAATTAAGGCAACCCCAGAACTGTACAAAATACATTGAGAGACATTGATACTGAACTATAGTAAGGAAATGAAACAAACCAAATACCCCACAAATATCCCACAAAAACAAAACGAAAAACCAGCAAGAAAACACAACCACAAACCCAAAAAGCACCAGCAATGTGTAAGTCCTGGGATAAAAATCTTATTTAAAAAAAAAGACAGAAACAGGGCTACTGTCATTCAAAACAGAATGATGAGACAAAAACCTCATCCTTCTATGATGCTGTAGGCTACAATTTTCATCGCAGGTCATCAGCTGTCCTGTATCTCATCCCTACAACACCTGAGTTAACTCTCAACCTGAGTTAACTGTGATGATAGGAGATATACATTAGTCTTTAAAGCTGAGTAGCTGTAGTCACTTAGATATGGTCCTAACATGCACCTCACAGGGACACTCAGTGTGCAGAAATATTGTGCAAGATATTTCTGAAACCCCATGAAATATTTATATTTCAAGTTTTATTGACAATATGTCCATAAATCTCCAAAGTTTCAGCTATGTTACATCTATAAATTAATCTGAGAAGCCAATTAAATGCAGTTATACTAACAAGATTATAATATTGTAAAAAACCCTGTATTGATTCTGACATATTACTCTTTCCAAACGGAGGGTAGATATTAACTGTGTTGCAGAACAATTGACTTATTTCATGAATACTTGGCAACGCAATTACAGGCATACTGTCTGGAAACCTTCAGAGCAACCTTGTTTTAGACTTCAAGTGCTTAAGTTATCAGGATTAAGCTCTCGTTTTAAGTTAAGAACACTCTAAAGCCAATCTCCAAACCTATTTATTACTAATATTATAATTGGCTGAAGATGTGTCCAGACACAGACCAGGTGTGAACTATCACCCCCCTGGTATCAGGGCATAGGCTTGTTTGGTAGTCTATCAGGCATTCAACTGTCCCATCTTTCTAGTAGACACAGATTAAGTCAAATCCCTTGATTTACATAGATTAAATCAAGTCAAATAACTTGCAGATATCTCCAGTATTGCTCTTACTGTGAACAGCAAAGGCTTTTTACACTGGAGTTAAACAAATTTAATGTACCTTGCAGTGAGATATTGCCTCCTGAAAACTGCCTCTGAACTGAATGGGATACCTCTAACCTCCTGCTGGTAATGGGCAGCTGAGTAACAGATACTCATGACAGCTCTGCTCCTGGGTAGGAAAGATGGAAAAATGAATTTTCCCTTCCCTTGGGCCAACAATAGGGCAGTGAATTATTTGCCTGGAATGGTGAGAATTTGGGGGAATATAAGCAACACTAAAGTTCCCATTTGATTGGTTCTTCACTGACCCACCATCCTTCATTTGGCCCTGCCCAGAATCAGAACGCCATCTTGAACAAGAAACCCTCACCAAACACCTCTGGACCTGTCATGGTGACTTGTTCAAATTCCCTCATTCTTCTCTTTCTTTCTCACTTACTCTTTTCTTTCCTGTCTCTCTTGATCTGTTCTCCTTGTATCTTTTCTCTTTTTCCTCTTTCTTTCTCACAATCTAGGTACCATATATTCAAGCGGGGGTAGGATGGGGATGGGATGGGGGGGTGTTATATAATTTTGCTTTTTTTATTTCCCTAATAAAACTTTATGCTTGAAACCACCCCTTTTTTACCAGTTGGACTTTGTTCTCATGGTTCCAAAAATTAAAAATTAAATTTGGATTGTAACACTCACCAATCTTTTTATACTTACAAGGCAGATGAATGATGTGAGTAAGTTGAGTTAGCTCCATGTTTAATAGAAAAGGTTGAACAGTTTGGTGCATATCTTATTTATTTAAATTTCTTCTTAAGGATGGGTGTGATATACATATGCTTACTTCATGGCATGCAATAGGAACAAAGAGCAACTTACTCAAATGTCAGTGTCTATGCTCTAAGTGTTTACATGTAATTTGAAGAATCCTGACCCTCATGTCACTTCCGATACTGTTTGTCTTTCTATTGTTTGAGCACCCATTCTGAGTGTTCAAAAGCTTAGTTAGCCCAAGCCCTCACTGCAAGAGGTTCATTTATTTCCATTGTTTTGGAGGGGCCAAAATATTTAGCTGCTCACTGGTACTGTCTGTGTCTTGCTGGGAAGGTGGAATTTCTTTTATGAATCTGTGTGATGTCTGGAAATGAAATTTATTAGAAGGCTGCTATTCTTTAGTTCTTAACCCTCCCTCCTTTCCCTGCCATAGTCTTTTCTTCCTTTCATGGTAAGCATGAATCTATCCTTGTCATGCGTGACAAAATTTCATTTTTTACTCTGTGGGCGGTAAGGATGGAAGTTGAAATAATGATGCAGCTCCTCTTCACCTCAGTCAAAAAGAAGCTGTCTGCAATCCACACATTGAAAATTTCTGTCCTCAAACTTATTTTGTAAGCAAGTTCTGTATTAGTGGAAAGAATCAGAGAGACAAAAAAAAAAAAAAAAAGCAAACTGAAAATCATATTATTGCTCTTCCACTGACGTCAAGTAGTCTTCATGGAGGTCTTTTTGTGATGGACTATTCACACATGGTTAAAGTAAATATACATATCAGGTATGGCAGTTAACAGAATTTATTTACATGTGGAGTTTATATAAAAAGAAATTTATAAAAGTGGCCAGGATTATTATAAAACAGAGAGGTTATAGTCAAGAGCCTGCAGCAAAAGTTGTTTTATAAGTTTTCATCTATTTAATAAACTGAAAGATAAAGTTATGATCAAGATGCTGATGAGTTAGATACTTTCAGTCTTTAACATGTAGCAGTTCTCTGACAGCTTTTCTTCATGCATGTATACAACAGGAATAAATGGACTGGAATTAAATGTAGGACAAAATGTTCTATATCTCATAGACTCTAGATTGTTTGTGCAAATGCTCATAAAAAGAAAAGAAGACTTTGACAATCTTCCAGACAGGAAATTGAGATAGTGTTGAACTTTAAGCCTTGATTCATTGCACTTTCTTTTTTGAAAGACTGTGGTTTGAACTGTCCCCTGGAAATACTTGTCTCTTGCTACTAACCATAGCAAGAGCCTAAGACAACTGTGATGCTTATGTCAGCACTTTATATTTCAAAACTTTTTGAGGAAAATAAACCAGTATGCACAGGAGTTTAATTCTAATTTGAACAAGGCCAATTTCCCTTCCTGTTTCCATGTTGCAAAAACAAAAACAAAAACAAAAACCAAAAAACAAACAAACAAAAAAAACCAAAACAAAACAAAAAACCAAAAAAAAAAACCAAAAAACAAACCAAACAAAAGTAAAACAATAATAAACAACAAACCCAAACAACATGATGATAGGGCAGGAAAATAAGTTGGTAAATTACTGTCTTGGTCTTCCAATTAAACAGTCAGATTGTACAAAAAGAGTTGGTTTCTCCTAGTTGTTATGCACACTCAGCAATTAAATAGTGGGGACACTGGCTGTCTATGACAGTTGGCTTCAGTGCTAGAAAAAGTTTTTTGCTACATTCATCTAGCTAGCACAAACATGCCTGTTGGCTGTCTAGAGCTGATCCATGCCTTGAATGAAAAGTTTGTATGATATTTTTCCACCTGTTCCACTCAAAAGCAAAGACACACAGTATTTTAAAAACACAGACACACAAAACCCCAAAACAGAACAAAAAAGCAAACCCACCTGCTTTTGAGGACATGCAGACTTCTTTTTTCTCATTGACTTGCAGACCTTTTAAGTAGATCTTATTCAATGTCCAGCCCTGTAGCTGTGGAGAGCAACAGTGCTTAAAATCTTGACTTTAACAATCTTTGGAGGTCTTACAAACCTCTGTAGACATATTATCTTCAAGACTGTATGTATCTTGGTTAACCTTGGTCTTTAAATTAAGGATAATTACCTCCTGCTATTCAGACCTTTCATGTCTGCAGATACTTGGAATCTGAGATTGACACATGTAAAAATATTCTAAAGCCAAATTAGACACATGGCAAACATGAGGAGGGAAGAGGCAGAGCAATGGAAGTAACAATCATAGCATACATCATATCATGAACAATAGAGCAAGACAAGCACAGGATCTGAAGGCACATTGTCATTAAGTTTTCTGTAGTCATTAATAAAAATATCATGAAGGAGACTGAAGAGACAGAATTTATGAAATTAGCTTGGAAGGATAAAGTAATATATTTAAACAGTTGTGGAACAGTTCATATACAAAAATATGATAACAGAGCTAAGTGTTCTGCAGCACATCACTTTTGTATTGATTCACGCTATCTTTTCCTTCTCGTGTTTGTATAAAGTAGGATTCACTCTCCAGCTGAAAGGCAACTTTGGGCCCTCTTTACCACTAAATCTTTACAGCTGAAGAGAGGGAGAAAGTTGAGTCCTCAAAAGGGCTAAAGGCTGAGCACTAGCAGACCTTGCTTCCTTACTTTTGCTGCCCCCTTTCAACCTTGGCATGGAAAAGCTGAGCTGAAAATGTGAATTAACTCCTGAAGACTGGGAATGGGCAGAGGCAGATTTTCTTTCTATCTTACCCCCTTTTCCTCTCAGCTTCATAAAACTTGTATATCTGTTCTGTGTCTGAGGGATTTCACTGGCAATATGCAAGACACTTACTGTACTTAGCTTTGCACTTCTCTGCCACTAATGTTTAATTTATATATTCAAGACAGTAATGACATTGTGAAAATAACAATAGATCTCTTATATGGAGAAGTGTGTCACATGTTAAATGAAAATGTCTGGAAAAAACAGAGTATATAAAAAAATATTTTGTCTAATGAAAAATTAGATTAAAAAGAAAAACACAAAACCAAGCAACACAATGAAAGTAAAAAAACCCAAACCAGATAAACAAAACACAAAACAGCTAAAACACCATAAAAACACCCCCTATAGAACCTCAAAGGAGTCGATTAAATTTCTGGTAAACTACTGTGAGAATTTTATGTATAATTTCCATTGCATTTCAATCAACAATTATAGATCTTGCCCTGTTCACCTGTATAACTCTCCAAATGGTTCTTTTAATGACACCACAGAATCATGAAACAGTTTGTGTTGGGAGGCAACTTAAAAGACCACGGAGTCCTCCCTCCCTGACATGTACTGGGATATTCTGTTAGACCATGTAGCTCCAAGTTTGCTTTGAAAACTTCCAAGCAGGGAACAGCCACAACTCTCTTTCTTATAAGCCCCCTTTATCTACAGAAAGTCTGCAAAAATGTCTTCTTGTAGACTTCTCTGGATTCCCAAAACTGCAGCTCTTTCAGATTTTCTCTAGAGGGGAGGAGTTCTCATTCTCTGGTCATTTTCATGGTTCTCTTCTGGAGCTACTTTAACAAGTCCAGGCCTTTCTTTTATGGAAGACCTCTGAACTGGTCCCAGTACTTCACATGGGGTTTCATGGCAGTATAGGGGCAAGAATCACCTCCCTTGATCTGCTCTCCACACTGTTTTATACAGCTCAGGATATGATTGTGTTTTTGGGGTGCAAAAACCCATTCTGACTAATGATCAATTTTTACATCCACCATTATCCCCAAGTCCTACTTCAGATAACTGCTCTCAGTCAAGTCACATCCCAGTCTGCAGTATACTGAGGATTGCCCCAACCCAGGTACAGGGCTTTGCTTTACTGAACTTACTTGAACTCAGTTGGGAGGATTATAGAAACTCTATTAGAATTCTAGAGATGTAACAAGGAAGGCCAAGGCTCTCCTTGAAGTAAACCTGGCTAAAGAAGTGAAAGAAAATAAGAAGGGCTTATTTAAATATCAATAGAAAAAGAAAGAATCAGGAAAAAGTGGCTACACTGCTAAATGGAGTAGGAGATGTGTCAATTGATCAGATGATGCAGAGATGGCAGAACTGCTAAATGTCTTCTTTGTCTCAGACTTTACAACTAAGACCAACCCTCAGAAATACCAAACTTCGGAATTAGAGGAGCAAAGCTGGAAGGAATATGATTTTCAACTGGTCAGTGAGGATTAGGTTAGAGATCACCAGGATAAATTGAATAGACAGAGATCCATGGGCTCCAACAGGGAGCATCCATGAGAGAGAGCAGGCTGATGTTGATGAGCAACTATCCACCATTTTTATTTTTAATGGAAAACTGGAGAGGTGCGTGAATACTGAAAGAAAGATTAATTCACTCCAGTCTTTAAAAAGGGTAAGAAGGAAGACCTAGGCATCTACACACCAGACAGCCTTACCTCCATCCCTGGAAAGATGATGGAGCAGCTCATTCTGGAGGTCATCTCTATCTACTTAGATGACAGAAATGTTGTATGGAGTAGCCGGCATGGATTTATTAAGGGAAAGTCATGCTAAACCAATGACATAACCAGATGGTTAGGTGAGGAGAGGGAAGCTGATGTCATCTACCTTGACCTCAACAAGTTTTTCAACACTGTCTCTCATAATATCCTCACAAGCAAACTTCAGAAATGTGGGTTGGACAATTGCATAGTAAGGTGGATAAGGAACTGATTGAAGGAGAGTCATAGTCAATGGGGCTGAGTCAGGCTGGAGATCAGTGACCAGAGGTGTCCCTGAAGGGTTGGTGCTGGGTCCAATCTTATTCAATGTACTCATCAGTAAAACAAGTTCTCTGATGACACAAAACCGGAAGGGGTGGCTGACACGCCAGAGGGATGTGCTGCTGTCCAGCATGACCTCTACATGTTGGAGAGCTGGGTGGGGAGAAATCAATGAAATTCAATAAGGGCAAGTGTAGGGTACTCTGTCTGGGGAGGAACAACTGCATGCACCAGTACAGGTTAGGAGCTGACCTGCTAGAAAGCAGCTATGGAAAAAAAGACCTGAGAGTCCTGGTGGACAACAGGCTCAACACAAGCCAACAGTGTGCTCTGGCAGCCAAGAGGGCCAATGTCGTCACGAGGTTCGTTAAGAAGAGCCAACAGGTCAAGGGAGGTTATTGTGCCCCTCTACTCTGCCCTGGTGAGACCTCACTTGAAATATTGTGTGCAGTCGTAGACAAAGAACCACTGGAGAGAGTCCAGCTCAGGGACACTAAGATGATTAATGGACCTGAGCATCTGCCGTACGAGGAAAGGCTAAGAGAGCTTCGGTTGTTTAGTTGAGAGAAAAGAAGGCTGAGGGGAGATCTTATCAATGTTTATAAATATCTAAAGGGTGAGTGTCAGGAGGATGGGTCCAGACTCTACTCTATGGTGATAAGAGTAGAGTTTGACCCATGCTTCTGACACTCAGAATATTTAGATACTTATAACCACTAATAAGACCTTTTGGATGCTTTTTACAGTTCTCCAAAATATATCACTTAACTTAAATCAGGCAAGAATTAAGGCAGGTCAG
The DNA here is from genome assembly GCF_036169615.1 of Heliangelus exortis. Taxonomy (NCBI): domain Eukaryota; kingdom Metazoa; phylum Chordata; class Aves; order Apodiformes; family Trochilidae; genus Heliangelus; species Heliangelus exortis. The sequence continues at coordinate 7,362,246 of NC_092454.1, read as the reverse complement.
GGAGAAGGGTATGTATGTGGTAGGGTGAGGAGGAGAGAAAGGAGAAGAAAGAAGGAAAGAAAGTAGGAGTGATTGCTGGCTCTGATACAAGCTTAGCAGCTGTAACATGCTAGCAATGATTGTGTATTTGCACTTATTCAAAGAATTAGAGTTTACAAAGGGAAAATTAACAGACCTAGAAGACAAGACTTGTCTTAGACAGAAGCTGCAGAGCTTGAAAAGCCAGACAGTTATGAGTTTGTCTTAAAGTGTAAGCCCGATGTTTCTTCCAAGATCAAAAGAAATGGAAAAAAAGAACCACTGTCACCCTCCATAAAAACCCCAACCCTCATCTAAAAAGGAAGAGACTAGACTATTTCTTTTCCCTAAATAAATTAGTAAATCAAACACTTTAATCCTATCAGGTTTCATTTAAATAATGATTTTTGAAAAAAAATTTAAAAATCTAAGGCGTGTACCATAGGTTGTTTTGTTTGTTTGTTTGTGGTTTTTTATTATTATTCTTGTTAACACTATCAGGGATTAGCTAACAATCACTCTTGATGTCACAAGCTGTTATGAGGAAAACAGAATACCTCAATCTAAAATTCACAGAGAGAAGTAGTCTGAAAACATGTTCTTAAGATATCTTTCTGTTGGTCACACCAAGAGCTTGGATAGGCAGTACTCTCTCAGGGTTTGAGATTTGACTCTGCATCCTTGGACACATACAATTCAAAGTCAAAAACAAATTCATCTGGAATGGATTTCCAAAAATACACTGTACTGACATTTATACAATGCACATCATGTTTTCAAAATTAGAACAGTAGACAGGTTGATGGTAGGATGCTTTATTTGTTTGTTTCACACATATGGTTTAATGTTTTGTTCTTTACACATCAAGCATAAGAAGAATCCCTGAATAAAACACAAGATTTTATAAAAGTTGTAAGTCAAACAGATACAAGCAAAAAAGTTCCAGTCAGATGCCGTTATTAAATAATTAAGTGACAGAAAAATTGCTGCTTATGTGACTATGTGCTATTTTTAAGACACAATTTTTTGTTATTCAGTTATTACTTTCTAATTTAACTACAGGAACACAGGCCAGTAGCATCCCCCTGAGTAAAAAAAGAGTTTTCTGCCCCTACAGATGGTATACAGTGTTATTATATGCATTCATTTACTGATTTCCTCTCTGAAAAAGTCCGTTTCATCCAGCATCCTCACTAGTGATTTGTAATCTTATTCATTTTCTTTTCAATTTAAATTTTTTTATGGACAACCTATCCTATTTAGGTTTATGCCAACACTGGTGTTAACTTAAATAGCTTATGTCTCTTTTTGGTAAATTCTCCATTCATTTACAGATAACCATCATATCCTTCTAAGTCTTCATTTTTTCTTGGAAAACAAATTTTGTTTTCTCAGGTCCTCTCCTATTACAGGTTTTCCATCTTTTTGATCACTGCAATAGACCTGCTCCACACTTAGACCAGCTTTAGTTCACTTTCCTTTGCAAGTCCTGTCTTTTACTTTCTCTAATTAATCTCTGAACCCTTAAGGCAATTAGTCACATCCTTATTTTTTCTTCTCTACCTACTGTTGTTATTCCTCTCACACCCTGACCCCTATATTAGGAAGACACATTCTTCCTTCTTTAAATACCATGTAGCTTGAATGAAATCCAGAGTTTCTCTTATTTCAAATTCTTGATCTCCTCAGTCTGGCTAGCCTCCTCTCTTTCATCAGAAACCGTCCTTTAATCAAGACTCTTTTTTAGCTATCTTCATTTATTTTGCTTCTTATTTAAATTCAGTTGAATCAGATTGCATTCAGATGATCCAATCTTTATTTATTTTTCACCTACACTTTTATAGTACTGCAATATCTTATAAAATACATATCTACAATTTCTACTAAGAGATAAAACAAAGAAGAACTTTGGAAAAGTGAATATAGATTTCTCCAAGCAGAACCAAGCAAAATTGTATTATCCTAATGAGGTGACAATTCCAACCATTAAGAGAAAATACCTCTGGTCCACAGTTATTTGCCTGTGATGAATCTAATCACTGATGCCAGTTTTTCCCAAGATCTTGATAAATTATTTTTATAAGGTAAAAAGTGTTGCAAAGCCCAAACTGTGGCTAAAAAGAAGTAGAAATTGTCTCACTGTTGTGCAGATATGTGATTGCCATAGAACTAAAAGATGTGATTTTGTTCTCTGGGCTTTGAAATGCCAAGGGTCTCCTACAAGACTGTGTACTGTAGAATCAACCTGGTTGACAATAGGAGCTCAGCACTTGACACAGGTTGCTAGTACCTTCCTAAATGAAATATTTAGTGCCCAATACAAAAATGAAATCCTATTCTCTGTATTGTCTGTTTCTCACTGCCATATTCCAAAGTGCAAATATAAGATGATTCCAGAAAATGGTTGTATCTGTGTTTCCAGATTACATACAATGCTTAACTACTCAGGTGTAGCATGCACAGGCATAACTAAGTAAAAGAGAACGATGAACATTGTTTAAATATTAATGTGTTTTAGTTTGAAAAATGAAACATCCGGGATTCTGTTATTTTTTTTCTTTGACATTACTTTTGTAGATTAAAAAGAACACAAAACAAGAAGAAATATCACGGATAACTTTGTATTTAAATATAAATTTTCACTTTCCAAAGAATGAGAAAAAAGCAAGACAGGAAAAGAGGGAGGGGCATTGACACCCTCCGGGAAAATTTTATCTCAAGAGAACTGACCTTTTAGTGAAAGCAAATTAAATTATCTTTCTCATCTTTCACTAGTGCTGTGACATCATTAAAATTCACGTTATATACCAGCATGCTTTGTTTTGTATTCATAACCTTAAACTAAAATTAATCAGTTGTCACATAGAGTTAACATATTTGTTAATGGTACCTAAACTGAAATATGCATTGTCTCAAGACAGCTAGATTTCTGTAAAATTATACAAGTGTAGTAGGTCAAAGTCTGCATCATCTTGTATCAATATTTGTGAAATCAGTACGAAAAGGTATGAAAGGATTCGTGGATGAAGAAATACAATAAATACCTTACAAATTGTTTAAGGAGCAGAGTCTTACAGAGTGCTCTGTTCATCCATGGTCAGCTCTTATTGCAATAGTTGCTATGGATAATCTCAGAAAGAGTCATTTTGTGTTCAACCCCTTTATTTGGGAGCTCAGTTGAGACCTTACATTTCCAAAATATTTGGAGTCTGATATCAGGATGGGGGATATAGAATACAAAAGGGGAAAGAACAAGATAAAAATTGATCTATTAGAGTCTGTCAGAATCTATACCCCAGAATTCCCATTGTTCTCTTTTCAATTCCAGTCCATTTAGGGGAAGAAAAAATAAAATTAAAAAATGGATTGAGTGTTTGGTTTTGGATATGTATTTATGTGTGAGAAAAAGATAAAGGCAGACAGAAAGGCAGGCAAACAGAACACACTGTGTTTCAGGGGGAACAGTGTTTCTCTGCCTGAGTCTTTCAGCCTGTAAGTTTAGTGAAAATTATTTTGCATATCCCTACAGCACCTAAGTAAAAACATAACAACGTCATAGGGACAAAATATATCACCACGGAGAAATAAAGGAAAGGAGACCTTAAGAAATTTCCCCTGAGTAATAAAACATGTCAATGAAGTCCTCAGATCTGTGTTAATGCACCTACATCTCCAGATTCCTTTCTTCATAATATTAAATGTAAGAAAGTTTTCCTCACAACATAGATTTGACTTCTCCTTGGATAAGGTTAGGGTTAAGGTTAGGGTTTATTTTTGTAGAACTCTCTGTGCCCATCACCATTAGAAAAATTTCTTTATATACTTATATATATATATATATATGCACATATAAAAAGTAAGAAATAGTACATAGAGTATGTTCCATTGGTTTGAACCAATTTGTTTTCCCACAAAAAGTTAATTTCAATTGTTAAATTCTTCAATAAATACTGTTTGAGCTGTCCTATGGCCAGGCTTTTTGTCTTCATAAATTTGTAAATGTCCTTCAACTTCAATAAGAACAAAAATATTATAATGGGAACAAGAATAATTTTGAATGCTCATACAATACAAGAAGATGTTAAAAATAGGGCAGTTTCTCAAAGTGTTTCACTTCACATAGAGAACCAATTTTTTTGTGTATTTTAAAAATCAAGTTATTTGGAAGTATCACAAAAAGATCCATTTCTACATATCACATAGTTTTTAATCATTGCCAGTGATTTGAAATGATGTCTAAAAGCAGTGATGTAGGACAAAAGGTGAAGATGGAGGGTAAGACTTCTAAGGTAGCCAGGCTATATTCAGTTCCAAGAAAAAAAGGAAATAATATAATATTTAACAGTGGCCAGCAACCATGTCAGAGTTATACAACCACAGTGGCTTTGTCAAGAATAACTCATTTGTTTTTCTTCTGTACTAGTGTATACCCTAGTATATGTATACTGCATGCTGCCTCTTGTCCTGTCCCTTTATACCACTTCTTTACTCCCCCTATCAGGTATTTATACATGCAGGTAAAACATCCCATGGAACTTCTCCAAGCTGAACAGTCACACCTCTGTCAGCCTCTTCTGATATAGCATCTGCTTCAGCTCTTCATTATCTCAGTGGCCCTTCACTACCTGTGAACAGCAGCACAACCTCCAGCACCCTTGGCACTGGTGTGTCCCTACCAGTATATGACCCAGTACAGATCTCTGGGTTACACCATGAGTTTAAAACTTCCAGAAGGACTTCATGATGTTGGTCACAACCCTTTGGTCCCTGCATATCATCCCATATTCTATTCTACATACTGATGCTGTATTTCATCTCTTTTTCTAAGGGTATGTTAAGGGAAACAGCATTGAAATAATTCTGAAGTCAAGATAAATAAGAGCTGGTCTCCCTTCATCAAAGAAGACTATCAGGTTGAACATTGTTGATTTTCCTCCTGCAAAGACATCTGGATACTCCTGACCATTTTCTTGCTCATTTTTCTGAAAGTGGGCTCCAGCATTAGATGCTTTATCGCCTTCTGAGACCAACGTGAGATTGACCAGTCTATGATTCCCTGGATCCTTCTCCTTGCCTTTCTTCAAGACAGAAATGAAATTTGCTTTTTTTCCCCATTATCAGGAACCTCTCCCAGTCTCCATAACCTTTAAAAGACTACCTAAAAAGAGTGGCTTTGGAACAGTATCATATACTTCAATACTCCTTCAATACTTCTGGGTGCATCCCGTAGGGTCTCACAGAATTGTACTTGTCGAATCTGTTAAAATGTTTCAAAATCTAATCTTCCTCTATAAAGGGTAAGTTTTACCTGCTCTAGGTTTTTATTTTGATGGCACAAGTCTGGGATTCCCAAAGCTGGTCTTACCATACCAGTAAATACCATAAACCCTTATAGAATCATTAAAGATTGGAAGGGACCTTACAGGTCATCAAGATCCAGCTCCCCTGTGTGGGAACGGGCACTTCCTACTAAACCAGGTCACACAAGGCCTCATCCAACCTGGCCTTAAATACTTCCAGGGAAAGTGCATCAACAACCTTCCTAGACAACCTGTATCTTACTACCCTCATGGTGATGAATTTCTTCCTATTATCTAACTTAAATCCACCCTCCTTCAGTTTAAAACCTTTAGTCCCTGTGCTATCACTACCCTCTCTGGTGAAAAGTCCCACCTCAGCTTTCCTGTTGCCCCTTCAGGTACTGGAAGTTTCATATAAGATATACCCAGAGCCTTCTCTCCTCCAGATTGAATAACCCAGCTCTCTCAGGCTCTCTCCTTTGTCTTCTTCCAAGGCAAAAAAAGTCCTGATTATTTCTATTTTTAACACTATCTGTCATTAGGCCAATTAGACAGTGGGCACAATTTTTTACAAATCTTCCTTTTGCTACTAATTTATTTGTAGAAACCTTTTCTGTTTCCTTTCACATCCCTTACAGTATGTCAAGAGGAAGCTCAAATTTATTGGAGGGCATGACTCAAATTTATAATAGCTCTGACAAAATAGAAAATTATTTCAATTCTTAAAATTATGTATATACATTTGCTTAAAAAATCATTTTCATATAGATTTAACCTGGAAAAATTCAGACAAGAGAGACAAGTCCATTGAGGAGATACATGTAATATATAATATGAATAATAATTTATAATATTATATATGTGATATTTTTTGTTCCCAAGAAAGTGTTATGGCTGTCTAGTCATCTGAATTGCAAAAACTAAGGGAAACTTCATATTATAATATGGGTGTTATATATGAAAAGCTGTATTGCCAGCAAGACATAAGAACTCATCCTTCAAGTCATTCAGCTTAGTATTCCTAATTTATGACATCTGTTCATTTGAAATTTTGCTTTTTTTTAAATGAGTGTGTTGAAATAAATTATTGTTTTGTAAAATTTCAGCAAGAAGATTAGTTCTAGACATCAGAAAAAAAACTTTCCAATAAAAAATAAAAATAATTAAAAAAAATCAAAACCAAAACCAAAAAAACACTGAAATGAGCTGCGGGGAAGGCTTTGGAGACTCTACCACTGAATTCTCTAAGAATTATATGAACATCTCTATGTTAAAATAATGAAGGGAGATCTGTTCCTGTCATAGGACAGACAAATGAGTTAGATGTTATCTTCCAGTTCATATTTTGATATGATTCCATTACATGTAAAAAAACATGTGGTTTAAGAGAAGTATACCTATAAAATTTCCAGGATCAAGATTATAATATAAAAAGAAATCAGAAATACTGGTGCAGAAATAGTCTGAAATGTTAAATGGATAGCATTCCACTTCTGCAGTCCTGTAAACATTTGCTTATTGGAATCAATCTCACATCACTGAAATCAAATTATTTAAATTATTCAAGATCTAAATGGGCTAAAATCCATGAGGGTCCTGTTTGCAGTTAGTTTATGCCTATTAGACACTGTAGCCAGCAATAAAGAAGAAAGCATCTGGGTACTTGCCAGCTAGAGAATGGCATTTTGTTCACATATCAAAAGCAATAGAAAGATGTCTCCATGTTTGTAGGCTCACGTTTTCGTGACAACACTTTTTTTCTCTCTCTCATTTAGAGCTGAAGCTCTGAAGACTCCTTTGAAGAGAAAGGATTCTGAAGATAGACATATTGATGATTAATTTAACCCCTTACTCCTCTTAGCCAAAAGCAATAATGTCCAGACCAACCACTGGTGAATTTTATGTTATGTTTACCTTAACAGAACCTATGAAGACAAGGGGCACAAAACACAGCTATTCAGTGAATCTTTAGGTTTTGGTTTTTTTATGATGTACTAGTGAAATCCAGTCTTCCACTGAAAAAGACTTTAAATAGTAGTAATAATACTAAATATTTTTTTTTTATTCATTTTTACTCAGTAAATTCATAAGCTAGGATAAATTGAAAGTGAATATGCTATTGATTTATTTATTGTTCTTGCTCTATTTATCAATCTTTCGGTTATACAAGCATGCAGAATACACAGATGTCTACAACTCAAGTTACATATTGTAACTCAAAAAAGGGACTGTTTTTGGTTCAGGAAGAATTCTGGTTCTACATAAACTGGCTCAACACAGTAGGTGTGGGATTTTTAAATATACAAATGGCAATAATGTAGTAATTAGTACTCTTCAAACAAACTCTTCAAACTCTGAATTAATTTTTTTTTTCTGAAAAATGTGGTCAGGATCCTTGTATCTGTTCCCTTTTAAGAAGTTAATATTTCTGGAAAAAATAAACAAGCAAGCAAACAAACAAATAAGAACAAGCCCCATAGCCTGTCCTTCCTCTGGAAAATTCTCCCATAGCCTTTCCTTCCAATGGAAAAATCCTCTTGGGTGCATATACCCCTCATGATACACATACATTGTCTTGTTTGTTTAACTTTCTTGGCATCATAGGCAAAGAGCTTCCACAGATGCAGCTAGCTTCTGACTTATGATGGGACTCCACGTCACTTCCAAAAAGAAATGGTGGTCATTCCCACCATGCTATTGCCCAGAACACACAGCCAGAATGTTCCAGTGCAGTAAATGCTATTTGTTGTGATTCCCAGTGGGAAAACGCTACCGTCTTGTGCCATAAAGAGCTTTTGTACCGTAAAGAGAGCTCTGATCTTGACAAAGCTTCTAGTTTTGACATTGGTAAGAAAAATTATAATAATAATAATTGAAAAATTACAGTAATGATAACAGTAACAGCAATAAGAGCATCAGTGGTGATTTAGCATGGTGATTTATCACTAATGATGAGAGTAATAATAATAACAGCCATCTCTGTATGAAAAATTCTTTACAAAACACATGCTACACAACTGTATCCTTTGCTAGGCTTGAAAATCTAATGGCAGTACCCCACCCAAATATAGTTTTAAAATATTTACTCAGAGCACTGAATAAAAGTAAATAAATAAGTAAATAAATAAATAATCTGCTTGAACTCAAGCTTATTTGAAATTTAACTAGTCTGCTTGGCCCATGTTCTTGATATGCATTCAAAACCCATGACAGTGTTAATGGAATGTTAATATATTCTTAAAAGGCTGAAACATTTGCCTTTGAAATTATCTGGGAAAAAAAAAAAAAAAAAAAGAAAAAAGAAAAAAAAAACAAAAAAGGAAAAGAAGAAGAAAACAAGGGAGCAGAGAGGACAAAGAAAGAGAGTGAAAAAAATATATATGTACAGAAGCAGTTTGCTTGTGGGGTTGCAGATATTCCCTAAGGGGAAGGACAGAAGGACTACGAAACAGCTCTTTCTCTTTATCATGCAAGCAATTACTGGCAATTTGTTCTGGCCAGTAAAACTTCTGATATTATCATGGTTGCTGAGTAATTTATCATCAAAGTTTAATGTGAAAACAGGTGACTGTGTAATCACCAATCTAGGAACAGAAATAGAGTCGTTATTATTTCTGCCTGAAGAGAGGGGGTTTTTTTCTGTCTTTTTTTTCTTTTTTTTTTCCTTTCTGTCAATTGACTTAACGGCCAAAAGGCTGTTCATCACATCAGCATGAATTATAAAACCTCTATTAAATATTCATAAAAGTTTTTAAATGAATGTGTGATAGAGATGAAAGCCAGGCTAATTTAAATACCTACCAGACCTGTCTTAATTACAGAGGTAAAATGAGATATAAAAATTATAGCAGTAAGGAAAGGAAAAAAAAAAAAGTTGAAACAGTTCATTCTGTACATTATGTGCATCTTCTACTTAACCTGTGAGGTGTAAATTTGTACACAAACTGAGATGTACAGGTCTATTGAAATAAATCAGGTTTTGAGTCCCATGTTGTTTACACTAATGGGACATCTTTGGCTATGTGGGAAGAGACACTAAATGAGAACTTGTTTTTTGATATAGAGTTTTATGAGTATGTGTGGGCATGTGTAGATAAATCATTTAATTAACTTTAAAACTATGAAACCAAAAGGCACACTATTGTCTGCAGGTGTGAGGCTGAAACACAGTATGTAGAGAACAGTAGAAATGTTTAAATTCTCCTTTTGAAAAGTAAGTGTATATTTCCTCAGTCTCCTGTCTATTATTAGACAGCACATGGGATATTTTAAGAATGGAGACCACGGAGCTGTCCATGAATAGAGGAGACCCAGGATTAATCACGTTTAGCATTCTGTGGTAGAGCAAGAAAGGACTGATCATATAAATATACACAGTGAGGTGCAGAATCAGGCCTTTGCCTAACATGAACACCACTTGTCCGCTGTATGTTGCAGCACGTCTTCCATACTTGCAGTCTGGTTACAGAATAAAAGTACAAAGATCCATTGTGTAGAGACGATCTGACTAATTATTATTTGTATTAATATTCAGCTCTGAGATGTTTTAATGAAAGAACAACCTGACATAGAAGCAAGCCATTGTGGCACTTGTCCATTAAAAAAAACCCATATCTTCATACATAGGATAGCACATAGTTAAGGCTGACCACTACTGACCATTCTATTGCTACAGCTATTGTTAAATAATTGTTTTGTTTTGTTTTGTTTTATTTTGTTTTGTTTTTTCATCACAAGATGAATTAATTTTCCTGGTATGAAGAAATTGTCATATTCTTTAAATTAAGAATCACACAGGAACTGTTCTGGTAAGGGATGGACTAAGTTATTCAGGTAGCACTTTCCCAAGTCACAACTCCTATGGTAGGAAACCAGCACAGTGTAAAAAGACAGGAAAACCTCAACTCTTCTGGGAAGGTGAGTTCAATAAAAAAAGAGAGCTGAAAATTTGTGTTCATAGTTGTCTTGCCTAAAACATGTAATTTATTTGCATAGAATTGTCATATTTTACTTTGCTTTTCCCTGTGATTCTAATTGTCTGGTTACATGTCTAATAGAAGGTAATTAATTGATTTCTCAAGTAACATAATTCTAAAAATTGAAAGAGCTGATGTGAAAGAAGTAAGGACTGTAAAGAAAAGTGAAAAAAATCACTGCTGACATCCTACTAATTACAAAATTTTACTTCCACCAAACTAGATAAAAAGGCCACTCTGCTTTGATTCCAGGAAATATCAACTGGATAACTTTAAGGAATTTTAGTTTTCATTCATGTACAAATCTTCGTCTTGTTTTCTTCTAAGAAGAGTTTCAAAATAGTCTTATGAAAGCATGTAACATGTAGAGCACTTCAGGTTTTTATCTGTATTCCTATTCATGGTCAGGTAAGACAGTGAATATAGGACCATCAGCTGAAAAAAACTGCTGAATTGATTCTCTGTAGGTAACTGAAAAAATGTCCCTGGACAAGTATTTTTGAGTATTTTGGGGTCTTCTTCTGATTGTTAGAAAATTTGGGCTAAGGGTCACTGACACTAAATTGCACTTCAGTCCAAATATAGCATACATTATATAAGAACCTTGAATGCAAAGCTCAGTTAAGACAGTTTTCATGAAAATATATTCTGTCCAAAGTTCACTACATTTTTTTAAAACAGTTTTATTTTTAAGATCTATGGGATTTGCCCAGGTACCATGACTGTTCCTGATCTCAGGTCCTAAGCTACCATTTGTGGTCTGCCTTCTCTTACTCGGTGAATATTGCCCACAGGGCACCAGAAAGTCACCAGGAGACTGAGTGACCAGGCAGCTTCATATGCAGCTGACAGGTGGTTATACTTTTTAACAGTCTTGAGCTGGAGACATATTCCTACAGCCTTTGAGCATGGGATTGGGGGAGGAAGATAAGGAAATATCTTAAAAATTTGTTGCCTCCAGCCCTTTCTGGTTTTCCCTCTAGCCAGATGTAGTTAGCTGATGGTTGCTGTAGCAGGTATTTCATTTGTCATATCAAAATATTTTCTATACCTACTACCAATACAACACTAAATTTTTGTCTCCCATTAATGTCAACCTGTCTATAATTTTGGGTTACAGGTCTGTGAAATAGAGACAACAAGCTTCTATTTCACACTTGTTATTGAAATGAATAAAAATTACTAGGTCCTTAAAATAAAGAGTCTGAGGGAGAGCTGATATGGGATTGTGTGTGAAAATGTATGTGAGCAGGCTTGCTTATGTTTTTCAGAAAGAAAGAGTCTAGCAAGGATGTGGCAATTTGGAAATATATTCCCATAGAAATTTTACCCAGGGTGTTTAAAAGACCAATGCTGGGTTATCTTGCTAATATCCCCAATTAAGGTGTGATATTAGCAGCCATGCATGCTTTGATTAGAGATATTGGTGTGAGTGTGAGCCTAAAATGGATGAGAGAACCTGAATTCAGTGGCAAGAATAAAATCAGGGATAAAAATTAATAGGAGATAGAACTCTCTCTTCAGCTGACACAAACGCATATTGCTGGAAAAAATAGCAGGCACTCATTCATAATGATCACCTTCTAATTGGAATCATTCTTTTGGATACATATCTTTAACAAAATGGTATGTTTAATAGGGATGATAATGCAGTTTAGGACGTGAAACCCACTAGACTGACTGAGCATCTTATTGAGCTGCACAGAATGTGATGAACACTTATTTGATTCCATTTACAGGTAGACCCAAAATGAAATCTCAGGAGTCAATATTTTATTGCCATCCCCTGCCTCTAAAAAAAAATTGAACAAGTGAAGAGAAATTGAAAGGAAATACGTATGTGGTGCATGTTTGGGTCACTTTTCTGATGCATTTGTTTCTTCCTCTTAATGTGAAAAAAGAAATACACAGTTATATTTTCCAACATTTCCCATTCAACATATTGGCTTTAAAGTAAGTGAACCACTAGGTGGGTGTGGCACTGTCACGTCTCACAAAGTGAGCAATGCTCACCAAACACTACTTCCCACAGAGTGGGTATGGGTGGGGTTCCCCAGAGTGGGGATCAACCCAGGGTTATTCAGACTGGACACCCTTGCTTTCAAAACTCCTTCAGAGGAGCCTAGGTGCAGCTGGGCCCAATTACCCTTCTTTAATTAATCTCTTTTAACAACCCAGGATTATTTACCAGGAGGTCTGTACAAAACACAGTTTTACTTAAAAGTGAGAAAGGTTATAAAGCATGTCAGATTACAGCTAGCTGAACTAGAAATTATGGTACTTTCAAAGCAATGGATTACAATTTGGGAAAACTTAAAGAAATAGTATAAACAACAGGCTGCAACTAGTAAAACTTCAAAAAGCAACAGGTTGCAAAACTTAGCAAAGTTAGAAACTATGTCATTCTTATGTGCCAAGATATGGTTAAAAAGAAGAGATAAGAAAGATGTCACCACCTTTTGATCCAGCAATCATCTTGGTAGGAAGTTATCGTCCTTGGATGGTGGGTGCACATCCAGCATTTTTAGTGTTTTATGTTACCTGGCCCCACCTTTTTCAGGGGGCTTGTTTTATCTTGATAAGCCAGGTGTTCACTTGGGCCCTTCCAGATTGGATGCCTGGACAATAACTCTCATTTCTGTACATATGCCCTCTTCAGTGACTTTACCTAGGGCACACACCAGGGTACAGCTTGCCTGCCCCTGTCCCTTACTGAATAAGGACAGTGTCCTGCCTGTCAGCGTGTCCATCAAAGAGAAGGGAGTTCCCCTTGCAAGGACAATGTTCAGCTTATTGGCATAGTCACTAAAGGAGGGGCTGCTCTTGTAAGAATAGGGCTTCGTTTATCAGGATGGTTGCCCAAATGAGGGTCTCTCCTTGAGAGAAAAGAGTCCAGATGGCTTATCCAATGAGGCCTCTGCTCCAGTGCAATGTCCATTTTGTCAGGCTGGCTTTTGAGACAATTATTCTTCTTGGGATGCTGCAATCAGGCCAAAAAAAAAACAAAAACAAAAAACCAAAAAAACCCAACAAATACAATGTCTGTTTAAAGGAGAAAAGTATAAATGGATTTGTGTTTTTGAGGAGCACATCATCTGTACATCATCTGTAGTATTGCAGGCTGATATAGTGGCCCCATACTCAGTGCAGATGGCCAAATGCTTCTCACAGATAAAAGCATCCTGAACCAATGGTCTGAACAGTTTCAGACTCTCTTCAGTGACAGCCGTGTAGTCCAAGGCTCAGCAGTTCAGCAAATTACACAACAACAGGTGAAAAACGAATTGTACATAGCCCCTACTTTGGGAGAGACTCTTAAGGCCACACAGCAACTGAAAACTGGCAAGGCAGCTGGGGCTGATGGAATCACATCTGAAGTATGGAAACATGGAGGCCAAGCACTCCGTGCTCCCTCTGAGTTGTTGGGAACAAGGTAAATTACCACCAGATCTCCATGATGCATTCATCATCACCCTGTACAAAAAGAAAGGAGAAAAGTCAAACTGCTCCAACTACCAAGGTATAACTCTCGTCTCCATTGCTGGAAAAATGCTTGCAAGAATACTTTTGAATAAATCTGTACCTGCTATAGCAGAGGAAGTTCCACCTGAAAGCCAGTGTCGTTTCAGAGCCAGTAGGAGTACCACAGGCATGGTATTTGTTCTCAGACAACTGCAAGAGAAGTGCAGGGAACAGAACAAAAGTCTTTATGTGACATTCATTGGCCTCACTAAAGCTTTTGACACTGTGGGTGGAAAGGTCCTTTGGCATACCTTGGAACGATTAGGATGTCCCCCCCAAGTTCCTCAAAATGATCATCCTGCTACATGAGGATCAGTGGGGCCAAGTCAGATTTGGTGATGCACTCTCTGAATCCTTCCCAATAATCAAAGGTGTGAAACAAGGCTGTGTTCTCACACCCACTCTTTTCACAATCTTCTTCAACATGATGCTCCTAAGGGCCACAGCAGACCTCAGTGAAGAAAATGGCATTTACATCTGATATTATATTGATGGGAGCCTATTCAACCTAAGGAAGGTTGAAGGCCCACATCAACCCCCTAAATCACCATGTCCTAGAGTTGCTTTTTGCTGATGATGCTGCCCTCGTTGCTCACACAGAAGCAGCTCTGCAGCACATAACATCCTGCTTTACAGAGGCTGTAGATCTTTTTGGGCTGGAAGTCGGCTTGAAGGAGACAGAAGTTCTCTACCAGCCTGCACCACAGGAGGACATCCCCACATCACTATAGGCAAATCAGAGCTGAAGACAATCTAGAAGTTCAGCTATCTGGGATGCTTTATTTCCTCAGATGGCAAGAACAACAAAGAGATAGACAACAGACTAGCAAAGGCATACAGAGCATTTGTAAGGCTTTATAATAGTCTGGAGCAATAAACACCTGAAGAAGAGTACAAAGATTAGAGTCTACAGAGCCATTGCACTGTCTACTCTTTTGTATAGGTCATCTACTGCCACCACCTGCAACTCCTTTAACACTTTCATCAGTGCTGCCTCCATACAATCCTAAGCATCCACTGGACTGACCACGTGACCAATGTTTTTGTCCTTGAACAGGCAGGGTCACCAGTACTGAGGAGGCAGCTGCACTGGGCAGGGCACGTCTCCAGGATGGACTGTTTTGCGGTGAACTTGCCACCAATTGCCACAAGAGAGGAGCCCCAGATGGGAGACACAAGGACTCCCTGAAACAATCCCTCAGCTTTGGCCATGCTGACTGCCATCAGTGCTCCACTCTGGCCTCCAGTCGGGATGCATGGAGGCACACCATTCATAATGCTGCTGCCTCCTTTGAGAACACACGTAGCATCAGTCTTGAGGAGAAAAGACAGTACAGAAAGAGTGGTGCCTTGGCTGTCCCCTCAGAGGAGACTTTCTGCTGGGCCTTTTGCAGCCTGTCCCATGTTGGCCTTTGCAGCCATCAGTGTCCTTGTAGCAAGCGTGGGGAGAGCCCTTGTGAAATCTTCATTCATGAATTCAAGCCATGAGTGGCAAAGCCTTTTGTTGGAGTGTTAAGTCCACAAGCAGCACCATTTCCACTGGCGTACAAGATACAATTTACACACAGCAACCTGGTCTCAGTATCAAGTCCAGAACTTGCCAACAAAGTACTGGAGTTTGCATTTTCAATTCAGTCTGAAAAAGGTTACTTTTCTGAGTACTTAAAAAAAATTGGACAGTTTGGTTATTCAGTTTGTTATTATTTCAAAATTTAGAAGTCCAAATTTTTGTGTACTTATTTTTGACAAGACCAATCCTTTGGAAAGTAAAAAAAAAAAAAACCCACAATTTTTTACTACACAATACACTTGATCTGATGATAGTTTCAGTAAAAGATAAAACTAAGCAGTGTAACAGGGATCAGAATCAACAGTCTGACATGTACAATATTGCCCAATAAACTGAATCACAAAGATATTCTTCTCCTCTGGTTCCCAGCAATGAAAAAACACTCTTCACAAGGCACAGCCTCAGGAGAAAATAGAAATTAGATCTTCTACACTTGTATTAATGCCTCAATACCTTGGTGTTAAAACTCATATTCAGTTGTAGAGACAAATTTGCTACACACCTTCATGAAAAATATTTTTTTCTTTCCAATGATCATTAAGAATGAAGAGTTATGTGTAGCGTTTTCACACTGTAAAAGTGTAAAGCTAGATTAGATGGTCTCTGAGCTTCAGCATAAAGGGAAAGAAGGATTTAATGACTAATTTTATATAAAGTAATCTCTATTTCTTTTTTTTCTAAATACTAATTTTTCTAAATCACTAGCTTCAGAAAGCATTTCTGATTAAAATATTATTTTCCTTACTAGGGATGTTTTACTTACTAGGAAAGAGCTGTGCCCCAGAATTATTTAAGCACTATAATGCTATTACTTTATGTTACTTTGCACAAAAGAATTGATCTCAAATTTGCAGATCCAAGTAGCCAAAGACCAATATGAGAATCCTGTCTCTAGCTAAGTGAGGAAGTTGCATAAGTTTTACAATTTTCTTTCCTAAATAAAGAAAGCCAAGGATAATATTAGTGTTTTGATGAACCAAGTTGTGAATATTCCGAAATTTATGTTTGTTTCTACAGATATGTTTATATTTATCCACCTCTATATATACACATGCAGACAAGGAAAAGTCATGCTTCTGAAGAAAGAAGCTCTTTTTTCATCTCTTAAATAGACATATGAGTGGACACTGATATGATGTTTATGTATCCGATACAAAGCATGAGAAAATATCAGAAATTACATGAGTAATCTCTGTATAGCTCTGGGAGGGAGGGCTGGGTTTCAAAGCTAGTCAAGGAATTATTATGAAGCAATGTCCAACATTCACAGAAAACTGCAGGGGAATTGTAGGGACCTTTTTTTGGGTAGTCTTGCAAAGCTATTGTTACCCAGGTGACCTTATCAATCTATCAATATCAGTACAATATTATGTTAGTAAAAGTAAAATGAAGTTACACTGGAGTAATCAGTGAGCAGCAGCAGACCAGCCAGCAGACCCAAGGTTTGAGCTGGTGACCAAGTAAGGGACTTAGGTTCTGGGTATGCATAGCAGATGAACTAAAAGCTGGTGTTAATATTTTAAAGATTTGTCAAGACAGGTGTGAATGGGTGACCAAGAGTGAAGGGGTGTGAACATTACACTAGTCCTGGTTGGGCAAGGAAACTGAACTAGTGTTCAGGCCATCTATTGTGTGCACATTTACACAGATGTGTTGGCATTTATCTAGATAAAGCGCTGCTCTCTCTTTGTTAACTATGTTCACCACAGGAGCACTTGGGTGCAGACATGTGAATTTTCATAAGGACCACATTCACATCCCTCTTCCTGACTAGGCCTACAGGCAGCTGCATCCTGGCATCTACTAGAAGGCAAGGAGAAATCCCTGGGTGTTGCTTGCTTTCAGTCTACTGTGATTTTCCGTAGACAAGTACCTGCTAATTCTAGGAGGAGTTAAGATAAGGGGAGAGAGTGTTTTACAACCCTTTTTTTTTTTTTTTTTTTTTTTTTTTTTTGGTCTCTTTTTTTTTTGAGTCTCTCTTTTTTTCGGTCACTTCTTGGTCTAACTTTACTGTCACAATTAAGCTTTATTTTCTGTTTCTTTGGTCAAAGGTGAGCTTTCTCACTTCCAAAACACATTGTATTAGATTTTCTTCTGACAGGTCCAGTATCTTTAATTCTTCTCTGTTACTTTAATTTCTGAAGCTAATCATGCTTTCTTCCCCTTTGCTTCTGTTAAAGCAAATCTGAATTAAATGTTTATTCCTTTGATTCCTTCTATTTGTTTTTAGAGGCCTCCAGGGCTCTTAGGAGAACTAGATGTAGAATTAGAAGGAATTTACTGAGCTCAGTATTCTGCTTAAGGAAGCATCAATGGACAATGTTGCTCATGTGCTCTGCAAAGCAATGGAGAAAGGGAGTCAGTTCCTCTGGTTTCCTTTGCTCAAGCAGGCCATAGTTTAGTAACTGATCTTTCTCATCAGGCAGGCCAGTGCAGTACAAACTGGTAAGTATTTTTTTCACATCTGGCTTATGTGTGAAAGCAACCCTACTGCTGCTGCCTGTGAGCTGTTTACAGGAAGGACTCTCATTCATTAATGGGGCATGTGTCAGGGCAAGGCTCAGCAGCCACTCTGTTTGTAAAGATTTCCAGAAATGCAAATAATGCATGTGCTTCCTGTCTTTTCTGGATCTTCCCAAATGTGGGTGTTTTATCAAAGAACCCAGAAGAGGTTCTTTTAAAGTTTAGATTGTTATGTAATGCATAATGACTGGAATTTTCACTCCACCTCACAGTCCTGTGTGCCTTGAATATTTTCCTAACAGCCCTGATGGCATCATATTTACATTACTAGTCCTAATTAACATAAGTGAAAATGAAAAAAAGGTTTTGCTTTACTAAGCAGGAGAGAACAAAGAGTGATCCTAACTTGTGAATACATCTTCTCTTTCAAGAGTAAAACATAGAACTGTTCAGTACATCAGATGAAATTATCAGCCATCTGTGAACAGAGCATCAAAGACACAATTAAAATACCAACATGAATTCTCTTCAAATAATTTATAACAATGCTTTGTGCACACATCTTTGTTCTTCCCTGAGCTCCAGACTTCTCTGCAGTGATATTTCAATTTGCATCCAGAATATAGAAAAAAAAACCAACAATAATAAGGAGAAGAGGGTGAAAAAGAAGGAAGGCAAAGGTTTATGTCCGTATACAGGGATATTGGTTTGCATTTCAGTATATTAGAGAGTTGAAAGCTCAGCTACAAGGTTACAGAACTACACCTATCATCAATGATAGCAGTGAGAGCAACAAAGGCAAAGGCCTAGATGGGTGTCCCAGAATTTTTTTATTCTATGCTAAGAGATCTTGGCAATCATGTTAAGCCAAAAACTTTCTTCCTCTCTTTCTCTCTTTTTCTTGCTTCACAAGAAGTGAGGACGTAAAAAAATTATCTCAGAAAAAAAAAAATTAAGAAGGAGTTGCTGGCAAAACTTGCTGCTTACACTGAGACTGAAATCAGAAGCAGGAAAAAGGGGAAACAAGAAAATGCATAAAGATGCTGCTTGCAACCATGTTGTTGGGTAACTGTGGGTTTATCAAATATTGACAAACATGAAATGATTGTAATCAGTCACTGTCAGACGGGAACAGGTACCCTCCTCTCTTTTACAAATGATCCAATTAAAGGAAACATGTTGGCTATAAAAGTCAAAATCAACAATGCACTGTATGCTGACAGCCCATCCAACATATAAAATCAATAGTGCATTCTTCTTCTAGCCAGCACAAAGCAACAGTAGCAACTTTCTCACCTCTTTAGTCAAATATGACACTGTATCAATCGATCAAAACTTAGTATTTTTGAACACTGGCTTCTGAAGAATGCAAAATGTATTGTTTTTTCCTTTATTTTATTTCAATAAAGTTTAACTTAAAGGCAAAACACTTGAAAGAGCTCAACTGTCTATTGTGGCTAGATATAGCTATAGCTAGCAGGATAGATAGATCTAAAGGTGTTTTAATACCCGCTTCTTGGAAAACATTGCATATACATTCTTTGTCTGAATAATCTCTGAATAATATTATTGTCTGTCATAGGAACAGAGACTGGAGGTGGAACAGCCTCCATTTACAGTCCTAAAACTCTGATGCAGGGTTGAAATATGCCTTTTTGTTATTGTTGTTGTTGTTTGCTTGTTTGTTTGTTTGTTTTGTCTTTTTTTTTTTGTTTGTTTTTATTAACATTTAGCTGTCATTTGCAGTGATGTTTGTGTAAAAAGAAAAGTCTTATCTGACATAGGTTTTGTCAATACAGGAAGACACGATGATTCTTCTGAAACTGAATCTATGTTTGTCATTCTCCGCTGTCCTTGATCCAAGGGAAGAGTATTAAACATGACTTCATGTCAGCAAATGGTCAAAACTAAGCCTATGTTTAAATATTGTTCTATTAAGAAATACCTTAAGTATTCATTAATTGTTTTTGATGACCCTGGATAATTAGCCTTATTTATAGATCAATTAATGTTACCTAAACAACACAGCCTCTTCACTGTTTACACTCACTGGTGGCTATGATGTCTTGGTGAATTTTTATAGCTATTTTTACCTTGGTTTTCACTGGGGATTAGGAATTCCATAATACACGATTCAGTTAAAATGTTTGACCAACTAAATGAACAAACAAACAAACAAACAAGAAAAAACACTCCAAACCTTTGTTTATGTAGATGCAGTTGTAATTACTTATTTGAAGCAAAAGGCTCTGATCTGCAAGCTACCAATAACACTAGTAAAACACTTCAGCTTGGTTCAATCAGATTGTAGGACAAAAATCAGACTTTTAATTTTCATTGCTGAAATTCAGAGTTCATAAATTATGCACACCTCTGATATAATGGACACTGCCTAATTTCTCACATTGGCTGTTTGATTGTCATTTTACTTTTAAATCACTAGCTTTCCCAATTACAAGGCAAACCAGTTCATAAAATATTGATGTGTCAAAGAGACCTGTTTGCACCAGTTGAAGAAATGTGTGTCTAATTTTAATATGCCACTTCCCCCCTTCCTAAGAGCATGGACAGTACCAACATGGGTCAGTGAATGACTATTTCATCCTTTGTGAACATAAAAAGAAATATTGTCTTTGTATCAATTTTATATCTTATATATTATAATCACAATTAAACTGGGCACTGTTAAAGACAGTGTTCTTATAAATCAAAATTAGCCTGAATAACTTTCACACTGGTAGTTTCTTCATATATTAGGTTTGAAAGGGAAAAAATTTTAATAGAGGCATTACTAAAAAACATACAATAATTAGGAATCACATTGAAAACATAAACAAAAGACATGATTCTTCATGGGGCATGAAGTTTAGCAATGGAGTTATCTGGAGTAAAATCATAAGTTTCCACAGATTCAAGGGAAGACTGGGCAAGTTTGCAGAAGGTAAATCTTGTTACAGGTTAAAAAATACATAGCAACCATCTGTGGGTCAGGAAGTCCTCGTGCCACAAGATCTTCATTGTGTGAGAATTTTCATTGGTAGTATCATGCCTGCTTGCTTCATTTTTTAATCCTACCTTAATCTATCTGCTTTCTTTGGTGTACCAGCCTACATACAAATCTGGATGGACTTCTTAAGGACCCAGTACAGTAACCAAAATGTTTCTGTAGCAGAGGGAAACAGGTGATGAGTTCAGAAAAATAAGTATTGCTACTCTCAATTGTTGAAACTCTGCCCAAGAGTAGAGAAGAAAAATTCTGAAGTTTAGTAGTTGTTATAGTTTATCGTCAGTTTTCATGTCTCACAGTTAAAGACAACAGTTACATCAGTAGAATACAGCTGACCTCTCAAAGTGTTTGACTTAATATTATATAATTATTTTTCTGAACTTTGCAAGGTGTGAAATTTCCAGGAACTATATGGGATCGATTTAGTGTTGTTCTGCATTGTAAGAGACATATTCTGAATGGGAGACTTCAATAAGTACAGTTGTTTGCCATATGGTCCTGCAGGGTCTGATTCTTCATTTTGTGATATTTGGGTTTGTTTCATTGTTTATTTTTAATAAATTTCTAAATAGTGATTACAAATCTTTACTCATAAAATTTTTACATTAAATGAGATTGTGAGAAAAGCAATATTTGCACTGAGTATTTTAAAAACTTTAGTAGGAACTTTAGATATTCAGCATTGAAATGTGTAAGTCCCACTTTTGTGGGAAGTACATCCATACCTCCTGAAGTAATGTACCATATATCAACACTTACTCTCATATTTTAACTTTTGCTAGCCAATTAGTATGGGAAAGGTTACTATTCACAAGTGACAATTTAAAATGATCACGATGCAATTTATGTACCTGGATAGTCTTCAATGAAAACTGCTATGCTAGGAAATCAGGGAAGTAGACCATAACCCCAAGAAGATAAGATTTATTCTATAAAACGGGCAACCCAGAAGAAAGTTCTAGGGTCCTGGGAGATAATAATTTCAGTAAAAGTTCTCTTTGTATCTGACAGTAAATAAACTGGATGAGCATTTTTTATGGACATGTGAATGTAAAATATTTCTGTAAATTACAGGCAAGAAAGTGGCCTGACTTTTCTGCATAGCTTTTTTTTAATGGTTGTCATTAGAATATGATGTCACTTTTTAGTGTTCACGGTTGCTGAATTATCAAAAATAATTCAGAAGTGTATATGCACGCACAAAATAAAGACAGCCAGCAGACTGGAAAACGAAATCTCTTGTATGACAACTATGAACTCAACTTACTCAATGGGCTGAAAGAAGAACAAGGAGGTGACTTATAGTAACTTCACACAGGCACTTAAAACAGGAAAATATCTATGATTTAGTCAAGGATAAGAGTAGCAAGCTTATTTCTGGTATAGTTAATATTGTTTTCAGATCTAAAAAGACCCAGAGGAGTGTACTAATGCTTGCCCTGGGGTCCTCATATCGTTTTAGATCAGAAAACTGCTGGACTATGCTGGGACTTTCATCTGACCTTTACTTGGAAGCCACAGTGTGTGAAGAAGCCTCTGTACTCCTGCATATCTCTCCAGGATGGAATAAGGATGAAGATAGGATGTGCACCTGGATTAAGGGACTCAGAAATGCAGAGTCAGATCAGCAAGTAAATATGTGAAACTTTAAAACATAAAAAAATGTCCCTCTGAAAATTGTTGATGTATTTCCACTTAAAGAATTGATAGTGACATTACATTTTAAATAAATAAATAAATAAATAAATAAAGATATTTTTAAAAGCCTTTATCTCAGTCTTAAGATAGATTTCCTGTTTATGTAGATGAGAGTCCCTTGTTCATCCACCCTTTCATTAAGTACTTGGGAACACCAAAAAAAAAAACAACAAAAACAAAAACAAAAACAGAAAGAATTTCTATATAAATTTCTATATAAAATTCCAATTTCTATATAAATATGTTGTTAGTAAGCAATAAGCAAATACCACAGTCTAGTACTTGGGAGCTTCAGAAGGATTTTCATATCCACTGTATCACATAACTTCAAAGCACATATCTCAAAAAAGAAGGAAAAAGGGCAGCATGATATTGGCCATGACTAGAAATGTAGTATTAAGTGATACACTGTGGCAGAGAATACTAAGTACTTTTCTGGCTTTTTGTGATCAGGCTGAAGCAGAGATTAGAGTCTTCGTGTTGCAGGGACTCATGTACTGATGGTGTTGTCGTCTTCCCTGCCCTTTACCCATAATGTAGGTTTCCTTTGGACCAACATATTCAACCTTATTATCGTTGAGTTTTACAGGAGAGAGGGTTTTTTCTTTTAGTGGGGAAACTAAAACCTAAAACAAACATGCAAAAAAATTATGGGATTGGACATATAGCAAATGAGACTGAGATCAGATAGCTTCCTTCTGACTTAGTGATTTTTAGTTGTGTGTGAGAGAAATTACCTTTAACATAATGCATCACCAACAGAGATAAAGAAGTCATTGTCCTGATCTACCTGGAGCTTCTCAGACTGTACCTGGGGTATTGTGTTCAGTTTTGGTCCCCACTGTACAAAAAGGGTGTAGACAGGGTGAAAAGAGTCCAGAGAAAGGACACAAGGATGATCAGACTGAAGCACCTGCCATATGAGGAGAAGATGAGAAAATTTGGTCTGTTCAGATTTGAGAGGGCTTAGGGGAAACTGTATTATGATGTTGTAATACTTAAAAGGTGACTGAGAAAAAGATAGAGACTCCATTGTGTCACATGGATAAGACAAGGGGTAATGGGAGCAAGTTTTCCTTGGGAGATTCTTATTGCACAAAAGAGGTTAAATTTCCACTATGAGGACAGTCAAGCATTGGAATGGACTCTTAGGGAAAGTGGTTGATTCCCCCACTTTGGACAGTTTTAAGTCTCAGCTTGACAGGGTGCTGAGACACCTCATAGAAAATACAGTATTGCCTAGAAGAGCTGGACCAGATGAACCTTCTATTCTATATTCTGTTTTATTCTATCATATTACTTAAAGTGGATGGATTGCAGCAGACATCTTATATCTGTGTCCTACAATGCATGGAGAAAAGGGGAAGAAGGGGAAAGGGAAGTGGAAAGGGAAGAAGGAGAGGGAGGAGAAGGAGGACGAGGAGGAAGATGAGGAGGATGAGAAAGAGGGGAGGATGAGGACAAGGATGAGGAGCAGGAGGAGGAGGAAGAGAGGGAGGACAAGGATGAGGATGAGGATGAGGATGAGGATGAGGAGGACAAGAAGGATGGGAAGACAAGGTGAGATCTGTTTTTCTTCCAAACTGTGCATTATGCCCCATAGTAGTAGGAAAAAAGTGTGACTTACCTTTGTTTCTGAACTGGGTAGTTAAGTGTGTCTGACAACAGAATAATGACTCTTTTCTTGACAGATTTCTCTTTAATTACAGCTAGCAAGTTGCACAAAGAAGTGGTGAAGTCTCTGTCTGTGGAGATTTTCAAGATTAAATTTTCTGTAAGCCCAGAGCAGCCTGCTCCATCTCCAGAGCTGACCTTGCTTTGGGCAGGAGATTGGTGTACAAAGATCCTGATGTGCCTTTAAGCCTCATGGCTCTGTAAATCTGGTATCATATGAATGCACAATGGCATGCCCAAGTTGATGAAAGGTTGCCATTCAGAGACCTTCTAATGTGCCTACTTGTCTCCATTGATTAGTTAGGGGAATAAGTACTTTGGGCAAACAACTCCACGAAGGACATAGAGTTTAAATTTTAATTCAGAATACAGAGCCTGAGATGTGCAGGCTGGACCTCAGCTGTCCTTAACAAAGTGAACATTCATTGTTCTTTCTTTGAGTATGGAAAATTGTTATCTGTTTACTCCAGAAAGGTTTCACAAAACTAGGTGAAAATTCTTGTACTGGTATCTGAACTTCAGGTCTCCAGATTGCAGCAGCAGCAGCATTAAAAACACTTTTATTACTCATTAAGTACTTTAGTATTTCTTTGATCTCATCTGGCAGATAGAAACATTAGCTTCAATATTAACTTTAATGTTATTTGTGTCACTCATGTTCACCTAGGTGAAACGTACATACCTAGATGTTTTCTTCATATGATCTCATCTAGCTTGAAAATAATAAAAATTTTAGGTTTAGTTTAATTGTTGTTTCGACTTTTTTGCGAACTATATCAAATCATACTTTCACATCTGAAAAGGCAGTAAATGCATGATTAAAGTCTAATCCTAGAATTTAGATGGAAACCAAAGATAAAATTCAGACTCCATAGATTACAGAACTCCAGCCCATTACTCTGTGATGAAGGATGTAGCACATTTTTAGGGTTCATTTATTTCTTTATGTACTGTTATGTTCAATCTCTGCATCAATCTGAACAATTCTTTGTGCTCCTACTTTCAGTTTGTTTATAAATAGCTGTTTGATGTTCTGTTTTTCTTTTCTCTAGCCTAAGATTACATACAAAAAAAAAAAAAAGTTTTCTGAACAATAAGAGAAGTTAAACTCTAAAAGTGATTGTAAAATGACATTGTGAGGTCTCTACCAGATTGTTGAAGAAGTTAAATATACACCTGTTTAGAACAATGGTGAGTTTATCTTTATTTTAGGATACAGGGATGATGCTTATGTTCTCTGAAATTGTTTAGCTTTTTTTTCTCCAACAATAGAGGCCCCACATGATGACTAGTGCACTATTACACAAACTGAAGACTGGAGAAAAACTCTGTTCAATTCTTTTCCTTCTCCATCACTGTGTTTTATCCTGATGCTTCTTTTCATACTTCTTTTCTTCTGCTGTTTGAATGTTATCTTCTCTGGGATTAGTAAAGATACACTTGAAAGCTTATCTTTAATAGAAATCTTATTTATAATAATAATTTAAGAGTTTTCTTCTGGGAAGAGAAAAGAATTAAAAAGAAGAGAAAGAAGGAGTTTTAAATTATAAATAGGAGAGTAAGAAAGTGCTGATATTTCACTTTATCCTCTAACCTGGAAGCACAGATTCAATGAACTGTTTAATTAGTTATTATTTGTACAATGTTCTGTAATAAGAGAAGTAATACAATTGTAAGGAAAAATTCAAAGACTACCAAGAAGAATGGCAACTGATAGTAATTGGTATTCTGAATTTGGAGTTGTCAGTGTTTGTCCATTAAGGCCTATAAATGGGAAGAAATTCTCTCAGATCTAGCTTGTGGTGTTTCTGGAGTTAACCTAGTGTTAAAGAAGATGATACAGAGGCAAGGTCTTAAATTTCAAAACAGAAATGTGAAAGCCTGAACACAAGAGTTCATTCTAAATACACTTATATGAAGAAGGTTATTGCTAGGGTTTTCAAGTATATTTCAGAATGAAAGCACTTTGTTTCACCAATTCCCCCTTGAAGAGGCAGGTTCCAGTTTTGGTTAAAAAAAGCAGGATTTTAAAATTAGGATTATATTGAGGTTAACCCCAGATATCTAGTCAGTTGCCAGCTATAGTAGCAAACAAAGCCTCCTTGTTATCATAACTAATTCTTTAATAATTGATTTTGTTTGGAGCTCTTGGTGTGTGGTATCTGAAGAGATGAAGTCTGCTTTGAGTAAGCCAGTGTTTTATGCACATAGAATTTGACCCAAACATTTAATTTTAGCTAAGGTACAGCAAAGATTAAGAAGTATTGTGAGTAGCTAAGAAAAGAATTTGAAGAATCAAAGTCACTTAAAAAACCAAAAACACAAAAGAAAAGCTAAAAGAAAAACACAACCTAAAAACATGAGTAGAGCACATTATTGCTAATCATGTGATGTGACCAGATACATCCCTCAGTAATTTCTTTCTCATAGGTCATTGCAGTTCTGACATGAACCTTAGCATGAACCTTAGCATGACATGAACCTTAGGTATAAAACTTTTACTAATACTATCTTCTAGTTCTTGATTATGGAGATGAGCTGAGAAAGTAATCACTGGCTGCTCTGGTGGTTTAGCTGGCATGTAGTATCTCCTTGCACTTGTACCAAGTATTTGACATGATGAGAGAAGGACAGTGTCTCTCTGTGTGTGCATGAGTGCACGTGGGCATGCACACACAACTTTAAGCCCACAGATGAGCTCTAATAGTAAGCTTGAGCAGGTAAATTACTTTAAGTAGAGGATTTTAGCCTGCAAATCAAGGGAGTATTTACTTGGTTGAATACATACACTCACAGTTAATTATAGGTAATAAAGAAGTGGACTTGTTTTGTTTTTTGTGTGAGGGGACAAATTTAACCCAAGCATGTGGCTGGGGCTGTTTTAGTTCTGTTAAGAGATGTTGACACACGTTTACATGGTTTATAATACAAATATACCTGGATCTCTCAGGCCTAGGGAGACAGCAAAATGTCTTTTCTAACCTATCCTTAAATATGTTTGCAGAAGTAGCTGCTGTAGTTATCTTTGTCTATTCTATTTCCACATTAGAGATAAGTTCTCCACTGAGATAAATTTTAATGATCTTCTCTTTGATGCTTGACCCTTTAGAGATCCCCTTTTTACTGTACTTACCATTACAGTCAGGGTTGGGATCATACAACTATTTCATTATTGAGGGACAAATACAAAAAAATAAAGTTTCTTTTTCTCCTTTCTTTGCAGTAGGATCACAGATTCACAGAATGGTTTGTATTGGAAGAGATCTTCAAAGATCATCTAGTTCAAACCCTCCTGCTGTAATAAGGGACAACTTCCAGTAGATCAGATTGCTTAATGCCCCATCCAGCCCTTCTTAAATTAATTATTTAAAAATTTGTTTCCTATCTACCTGACTTATCTGTGGGCCTTCTACAATGGAGTAACTGCACTGATTGAAGGTTTGGTCTGTGGCTATAAAATTTAGGGTTCTGTTCATTCTAAGACTGGGGGCACTCTTCAATGTTCAGGCCTATAGATGTGAATCTTGGCCATGACACTTTGGTAATATCTTTTGTTGTGGTCTCTGTACTTGACAAAAACTGAGAACACCTGGGTAAGCATTTGATCTGTAGAAAATGCATTTTCAGAGTTTGTGAATGTGAAAGGTGATGGGGTTGTTACCCAAAACTGGTTTTAACATCACAAAAGTCATTATTAGATCTTTTCTTTGCCTTTGAGTCATCTAAAGTCATGCAGCATGGTTAGTACTAATGAAATGTGAAGCATACATCCTGCTCTTTTGTTTTTTATATATCTGAAGTGATGAATATAAGACCAGCTTTAGTCATCCATTATTCTAGAGCTAAAAAAGGTAGTACTTAAGAACAGTCATACTGTCTAAAACCAAAAGGCCAGAAAATTCTCTCTTCTCCACCAGAATAATGGTTCAGGGGTGCACAGGGAAGAATATAACAAACCATATACAGGCACATATTGCTAATCTCCAAATCAGCAGTTTATGAGTTGCTTGTGATTAGGTTTCCTTTTCAAACATGACAATTACCTTGTGCTTATGGAATTCTGTTTTCAAGACTTTATATAATCTGGTTTATGGTAGAGAAGGGAAGGGGGCATTATGGCATTTATTTATTGTCATGACTTCTGTGTCATCTGAGTATTAGTGAGTGTCATAGTTTATTTTTTGGTTGATAGAAAACAGCAGTGTTTGATTTGTTTGCAGACATATGGTTTGAAAAAATTTCAGCTTTACCTCTTGCCATTTGCCCAACCCTTCATTTATGGATTCCAGTGAAAAGATAATATAGCTATCTGATTTAGGCATTATGGCCAGATATATATGAATAAAGAAGCCCAAAGCCTAGCTGTCCTTTAAAGAAGGCAGAGTCACTTAATACTTCATAGTCTTACAATTGTTCTAGTTTGAAAATACCATTACACTCTCTACTGGGTCAGTAGTTAAACATATATTCCCTCTCAATCAGGACTAATTTGAGCACAGGAATAATTTCACTGCAAGACACGAACATGCTTTTGCATACTTCTTGGAAGCCAGGATAGCGTGAGCAATAATGTCAATGAGCAATATTTTAGGAAATAAATTAAAAAATAAATTAAAAACCCTTATAGCTCTTTTTCCTTATTCATTGCCCTCTAGATACTAGTCCATTTAACAACTATTTTCTAAACCCTAAAGTGCTGTATGTCCATCAGTCTAGTGTGCATGTGTCCAAGCCTGCCCCATGCAGAGCCCCTGTCTTTGGAGCTTTACAAGTTTGCAAGAACCCATCTGTAGCAATCAGGTATCACACAGTTAAGCTGTGAGCTTGGCTTGTTCACTTTCCTGCTCGAGTGCATTTCTCTTTTTATGCCACAGGGAAAAGAAATGAGTTTTTCATAAGGGGGCAAATATGTTAATAAAACAAGAGTTTTGTGGAAGGAATACAGAGGCATACCTGAGCCTTTTGTCCTTTTAAGAAGGCTTTGAAATCAACACAGCAGACTTTTGAAAGGAAGAATTGCAACAGATGCAGAATAGGATGTGCTGAAGTTTTGGATCTTAAACTAATTATCACAGATTCTAGGACTCCATGCCTGTGGGCTGGAAAAGTGAAGAGGACAGTTATATTGGATAACATGGGCTTTAATATATCCCTGTAGCAATGAAACCTCATTCACCAGATACCTGAGAAATATCACAGACATATTTATCTATCCTTTGTAAACACAAATAACTAGATTGCATAGATAACCATACTGTTAATTGCAATTCAATAATGATTTCTACAAGGAATGTAAGAGAGGAGGGAAAAAGCTAGAAAAAAGCTAACTCCAAAGATTAACCCAAGGAACAAACTGAGATTACTGTGTTAAGTGCTGTGCTGAACATATCATCATAATCCTTCTGTAGGAAATAAACAAGTAAAATAGAGGTAGGTTTTGTTTTTAGTAATCCAGATAAACTCTTATGAAACTTGATCATGACTAGTTTATTTCATAACAGTCCTTTAAATTGTTATACAGGTTTTGAAGTATAGTTCATGTTTTAAATGTTGTTATTAAAAACTAAATCTGTGGTAATCTCCTCAGATTCTTTTTCTGTATATACTATTTTCTGAGGATGGGGAGGAGGTAGTAGGTAGTGTCCTGAAGTTATCCTGGTATGAATTAAATGTTTTCAGTGCACAGCCACTGCTTTGACTAAGTATAAACGCTTTCTAAAGATGTGTAGAGTATGTTTTCTGGTGGCTTATATAGCATTTTACCTACGTATTTACATATTTACTGGTGAGGGAATAGTTGAAGGTATAGAGAAAAATATATTCTCACACACAAACCAATACAGAAAAAAAGGCACACACACAAAGGGTTTAAGTATGCCACATGAACAGATCACACACACAGCATGGCATACCAGTAAAATATATTCCACAGTAGGGAAACTGGACCAGTGCAGGACATTTATTTTTCATTTTCCCATTAATTTTAATTATGGAATTCAAATGTATTATACTTGCTTTAAAATTTTATATCATGAATGCATGCAGAGAGCTTTGCAAAAGCAAATTTAGAACAATTCAATTTTCAAGATCTGTGCCTAACGGGCTACAGAAGAACTGGGGCCTTTTCCTACCCAGGTTTAAATTATTAATATATTTTTTATAATTCTCCATTATCCTTCTTGGAAAACAGCACATTTCAAGTATTCCCAAGTGATGAGGATATTTTAATGCTATCCAGATTTTGTTTTTTTACTTCCAAGACTTACTTCTTCTCTGTTTCAGAAATCTCTTTTTTTCTGCTGACTTTGACAGAGGACTTTATTCACATATTTGTGTATTGAAAGTGGAATATCGCCCTGAAGCTGAGAACCATCTTGGTTTTTAATTTTCTCACTTCTACATATAGAGGCAAACAGGAGTGGACAAAAATTAGAAATGTATATTTACCTACCCGCACACATGCCCTAAGGGTGAACCAAGGTACAAACCCCACAGCTGGAGATGCACATAGATGTGAATTCATACAATTTACACTGGTATGCTTCAGCCCCTGCAAAGACATTCCTGCATGTTCTTGAGCACCCAGCTATGTTACATTGGCTTTAATAGTATAAACAGAAAATGCAAATTCATACATACCCTTAATCACACTGACGAAGAGCCCGATTTGCATACGCTTCATAATTCAATTTAATTTTTTTTTTGTCAAGAGTTGTGAATGCTTCATGTTTGCTTTAATCAGAATGTTGACATTTACACTGAAGCCAATTTCTCTTTTTCTATTCCATGTTTTGTTTAACCGCGACAAGTGACAGCAAACTGGAGAGAACAGACTTTTTAAATTGGCTCTTTGCCCGGAATGCATCATTTCTCTTGTAGTTGTTGCCCCACCACACACCCCCTCCCTGCTAGGCACTGCAAAAAGAAATGTGAAAACATACTCTGCGAACACAGGGGTGAGGTGTTAGTGCTTTTAGATAAAGATTTGTGTTGTATTTTAAAACTAGATTGCTGTACAGTTTCAAGCTATTAGCAGGAACCTATTACACCATCACTTTGGGTCCTTGGAGAGATGTGCTTAGTGTATTTCAGTAATTCAAGGAAAATAAAAAACCTATATGTGAAAATATTTAATGGCAAAAGCACCAACTGCTCAAGGCTGCTGGAGAAAGGAGGGATGTTTTATGTTAACCCTTTGCTTGGATTTTTTAGTGCAAAAGCTTCAATGCAACTGTCCTCAAAACCTTCAGGGGGGGTGCAGTCCTTTGTGGATGTCAGAGGTTACTGATGTCGAGCAAATTTTCTCTGACTTCTGTTGTGGTCTGTTTGCAGATGGTTATCTGCTCACCTACCCATAACACTTCAGTTTGCTGTCAATATCTCTCAACTTTCAAACATTTCAAGGCTTATCCTGAAGGGAAGAAAAACAAAAGTTGTCCTTACCCAGAAAATGAAAAGCAAAGGCATTAAATCATTTTAACCCCAACCATGCATCCCTGCTCAATATTATGGTAAATTCAAACTTTGAAGCCAAGCTTCTTGGTTCTAGCTGCTAGTTTAACCATAACCCAAATCTGTAAATCATCTATGGCACTGGAATAACATTCAAAAGGTGCCCAGGGTAGGTCAAATGCATTTCATCACTTGACAAGAGTGTCAATATTAGTAAGAGAATTTCTGGAATTTGAACATAATAATTACCACATTGTTTTTCCCCCCAGAATGAAAATGAAGCAAGTAGCCAGCTCTATATAAGAAGTCCTTCTCAGACTAGAACTTGTGTCAGAGACCTTGCATAGACATTTCACAGGACTTGCAGTAGACTGACTTGCATAAACCATTGAGTATAGAAGATTATTTATGATTGCTATAGCAGTGATAAAAAGGACAGATTTTTTTTTTTTAGACACAGAGTTCAGATCAATAAAACCTCTGTTTCAAGGTGAGGTCAGATGTAGTCATAACCACAGCAAAAACTTCAGTCCTGAGTCCATCTGTCTGCTCAACTCCCTCTTGTAATAGGATCCCAATATACCAAATAGAGCACAGCTATATAGCATGTGGGGGATGCTTGAGATTGTAGAAAGAAGGCATAAGATATAAGATGGAATCTTCTCCGTAACATGGCTAAACAATTGATGGAAGAGTTCTAAGTGCTATGAGCATCACTTCCCATTTACTCTGAGTATAAAAGGTATTGAGCATACGTAGCTCTCTGTATCACAATTGTCAGTGTCACATGTATCTATTTTCCCTTGCAAAAAAAATATAGTTATTTAGGTTAAAAATATACATATGATTTTTTTTAAAATCTGCTTATTGAATTTTTCTATAACAACTTTTACATATAAAAAGATAATGTATCTGACAGATTATGACAGAGCTAGGAGGGAAAAAAAAAAAAAAGACTAGGGGAAAACATGCTGTGTGTTAATCAAAGGAAACACCTGAAGCTGACAAAATATTAAGAGCTGAAACAGCAAAATAAATATGAACCAAAGCTAATAACAACCAGGAGACAAGAGACCAAAGTGATCTTGCTTACATTAGGTGTGAGTGCAGAGAACGCACGACAGTTATTTATATCTATCTGTTATATTTGTTTACATTTGTAATAGATCCATCTGTGAGCTATGTACAATATACTCAACATTTGCTCTGAGCCAAGATTTTGCATGTGCTTAAGCCAAGCTCTGAGAGTTTATATTACTCAGGAACTGAATCAGAATTAGATACCTGATCTAAAGACTTATACTCAGTCTTTCTGTCTGTCTGCCTCTACCTGTCTGTCACCTGTTGTTTTCCTATGCTGAGCATCATTCTGCTCTAAAAAAATAAAAGTAACATTGAAAGAGAACCTAAAATCAAGATAGGGACTATGGCTCTAGAATCATTATCAGGGTCAAATACGGCCTAGAAAGATGTGGGTGCATATATTTACATACTTAACTCTCTTTTCTTTGGACCTGGTGCACAGGGTCAAACTGTGAGAGAGGAGGAATTATATTGTATGACCAATGTGATTAATGAGCATCAAGCACTCTTAATGAATCATTCATAAGGTCTTTCAGACTAATAACTTGAATGCTTTGGAAATTTTTTTTTTCAGTAGAAAAACAATAAATTAAAACATTTATAATCTGATCACATGCTTTCCAGAAAAGTGAACAAAGCCTACAGTTAAAAAAAAGTTCTTTCCAGATAAACAGAATCACAAAATCACAGGCTGGCTGATGTTGGAAGGGACCTATGGTGGTCATCTATTCCAATTTCCCTGTTCAAGAAGTGCCATTTAGAGCAGAATGCCCAGAACCACATCTAGATGGCTCTGGAATATCTCCAAGATGGGAGATTCAATGACCTTCCTGGGACACATGTAAAAAAAAAAAAAAAATGTATTCAGAAGGGATCTGTTGTATTTCGGTTTATGCTTAATCACCTTTGACCACCGGACACCACTGATTCAGTTCTCTTCAAGTATACCCTTCAGGTATTTATTTACATTAATAAGATCTCTCTGAACCTTTTGTTCTCTAGAGGACTACAGAGTCCCTTCTCATTCAGCCTTTCCTCATACCAGAGATTCTGCAGTCCCTTCATCATCTTTGTGGCCCTGTCTCTCTTGTACTGGGGAGTCCAGAAATGGTCACAGTACTCAAGGTGTGTCTTCACCACTGCTGAGCAAAGAGGAAGGATCTTCATCCTCAACTTGCAGGAAATACTTTGGTTAATGCATCCCAGGATGCCTTTAGCTGTGATAGCAGCAAAAGCACACTTCTGGTTCATGTTAAACTTTGTGTCTACCAGGAACTCTGGGTCCTTCTCACTGAACTATTTACAATTTGGGCAGCCCCCAGCATATATTGGTGGATGGGAATATTCCTCCCCAAGTGCAGGACTTTACAAGTGTCCTTATCGAGCTGCATGAAGTTCCTGTCAGCCTATTTTTCCAGCCTGTTGCATTCCATCTGGATGGCAGCACATCCCACTGTCATATCAGCCATTGAGTTTTGTGTGATCAACAAACTTGCTTAAGGCATATTCTGCACCATGTTCCAGATAACTGGATGATCACATAGCTTTGAACTGTTCTATGACAAGAGATGAAGAAACCTGTGCACTGGGTCCCATGGCTGAATGCTTACTGTCAAACTCAGTGAACACAGCTAAGGTCTTCCTTTTTCTCTCTGCATAAATGCTATAAATATTAGGTTGCAGATCATGTTCATGAGCTCCCTGGCCCAGTGGGTAATTTTGTATGTAATGCAAAATTTAAGAGATTGAACAGGAGGGATGGATCCAGGGATAAAATATTTCTAGATTTATAATTATATATCGAAATAAAGTGTACATGTTATGTTGTATGGTAAACACAAAGGGGAGCAGGCACAATTTCTAGTAATTCTGAGAAAACAGTAAAAAGGCAGATAAAATTTTCCTCACAGATTAGAAAGAGGACTCATTTATCAGTCCTTATTGACAAGTATAGCAATGCATATGCCAGGAAAGAGATGTTTAAGTCTGTTCAGGCAAAAAGGAAGCTTCTTTATTTAAGGTAAGATCGGAAACAGTGAGACTGATACAGTGGGAGGGACCTCTGTCCTGAGAGGGAAAAAAAATGTTAAAAGAATAGCCTGAATTCAGGAAAAGTATAAAGGCTCCTGGAAGCTAGTCCAGTACACCCTAGGGTGATACGGGTCTCATCATCTCTTCTTAAAATCACCTTTGGGATGCAGGGTCCTGCCCTTCAGCACTTAATGCACTGAATATCCTAGGTGACCAATGAGTGTAGGCACCACTTGAGTCTTGTCTGCCACACAGGTAAGGTCAGACATCTAACTCTTCCTGAGGGCGTGGTGTGAAATAAATAATTACATATTCAAGAACTTTTTTTAAAGCATAACTGCTTCTTCCACCTGAAAAAATTAAAAGTCTCATCAAGAGAGTTGTGTAGCAAGCTAAAAAATGCTTAGGCCCTCATAGGACTCACACTTTTGTCTCTCTCTTTTGTGTCCAGGGTTCAGTTTATTTCATGTAATTAATTACTGAAAGTTGCCCATTAAATAAATTAATAAATAAATATTTGAAAATATCTCATTCTCCTTAGATATTTAGTGTTGCAGCTCTGGTGAAAAGCAGTCGTTTTAAAGCAAAAAAATGAGATGACTTGACATATGTATTGTTGTCATTTCTTGTCATTAATTGAATATAGATTTTAATGAGAGACAGTAGCAGTTTACCCCAATTCCTTGTTTAAGCATGTGCTGATATGCCCACAGGATACAGCATGTTCTCACTCACAAACAGGAAAACATACATCTAGTTTATGAGATGCCCAAAATTCCAGATGGGAAAATATTTTTCCTGGAAACTTAGCTTGCTTGGAGATACTAAACTTCTGCTAGCCAAAAAATTCTTCTGTTATCTGTTTCTCTTGCCTGAATATATTTAAGGAGGAGGGTTAGAAAATTATGATGGTAAAGGACACTATAGAATCATAGAATGACTTAGATTGGAAGGGACCTTAGAGATAATCTACTCCAACCTCCCTGTTATGTGCAGGGATGCCTCTTATCTAGATAAGGTTGCTCAAAGCCTCAACTGCACCTGGCCTTGAACACCTCCACTATTTCCCCTTGTCCTATTGCTGGAAACTCTTACAAACAGTCTCTATCCATCATTCCTGTAGGTCCCCTTCTGTAGGAAAAAAATCCGCGGAGGCTTAAAGGACGACACGCAGTCACCAATATGGTTAAAGTGAAGTCGTTTATTAACAGTGGACACTCGCTTTATATAGAGCCTTTGTTTATATAACGATATCTTGCAGGTGGCTATATCTTGGACACAAATTCTGTTCTCACAGAACTTCTGCTGGCTACCTCATTATCCTGTTATTCTTCTTTTCTACTGCCAGCTCCCTTATCTTTTTCCCATAGCTCATCTTTCAGTAACCTTGCAACTGGGTCTTAAGGCCTAAAGCTAAAGAGTCAGGATTGCTCACATGTCTGTTTTCTTCCAGACAGTTTCCCAACACCCTTCATGTATTGGAAAGCAGCTATAATGTCCCCCCAGAGTCTTGTCTTCAGGCTGAGCAATCCCAGCTCCTTCAGCCCCTCCTTGCAGAAGAGATGCTCCAGTCTCTGGATCAATTTTGTGGCCCTCTTCACACAGCTTGGTGCCATCAGCAAACTAACTGAAAGTGCACTCAGTGCCATTTTCTGTGTTTCTGATGAAGATAGTAAACAGTACTGGATGCAGAACAGACCCTTGAGGAAACATACTTGTCTCTGGTCTCAGGTTGCACATCAACTGTTGACCACAACACTTTGAGTATGACCTTCTAACCAGCTTCTAATCCACCAAATGGATCATTGATCAAATCCATGTGTCTCCATCTCAGAGACAGAGATGTCATGTGAGACAGTGTCAAATGCCTTGTACAAGTCCAGATAGATGACACCAATTGTTCTTCCCATATCCACCAGAACTGTAACTCTGTCATAGAAGGCCACCAAATTTATCAGGCATGATGAATATGAACATATTCAGTTGGTGTTCTTCTTCACAGATGAGATTAATCTTTATCAGTGAGTTTCACAAAGCATGTGGGGCTGCAGTTGCTTATTTCAATGTGAAAGAGTAATGTGTTTCATGCATAAGAGACAGCATGAAATACCAAGTCTCGGTGACATTATTTTCTAGCCTTTCAGAATCTGTGAAGCCCTTCACATTTACTAGCGACCTAAAAATTAGCACAAAGCACCACTGAATAAATGGTGTCATTTTTCAACCTGTTCCTACTTTTGCCTGGGGTTATCTGTGGAATGTCAAGGCCTTCCTCCCTCTGGCCCTGCAATTTGTGTCATCATTGACACCCATGCAAAGGGAAATCCATCAATCTCTTACTGAGCAACTCAGTACAGTCACCAAGATGTTTCAACTTAATGCTCTGATATAATTTTCTTGCTGGCTGGCATCATAGGAAAAGGTAAGGAAAGAAATGTAACCAAAAGCATAGAGAGACTGGTACTCATTCCCTCTGTATTTTATAGGCAATCTTCTTTCAGTATTTCTAAGACTTTCCCCTCTTCTAGAACTTGACTGCCTTAAGTAGCAAAAACAGCAGTTAAAGAGATTCATGTCTGTTTGCTCTCATTTTGCCTTCCTCTTCATGCACTCATGTTTGCCTTCTGTGAAGCTCCCGAGCTAGAAGTACAAGCTGAAGTATAAGCAAAAGAAGCTTGTCCATGAAAATCAGGAAAAAAGTAAATTTTTAATAATTATATTATTTGTCTTATTATTATATTATTTTAATTTATTATATTAAATTCTGTGCGTGGGTGTGATTCTTCAACCTTGATCTTGGTTTAAACAAAAAATAAAATTAAAAAGAATCAGACATTTCTTTACAGTGGAGACATTATATACCATTTATAATGTATATACAGTGCATGAAAGTAAATTTGAAAGGGAGTGAGGAAGACTTGAACAATGCAGAGCAGCTGAGCAAATATATAAAAATTCCTTGAGTGAATGATTGGACGATACTTAATAACAGGGAGTTTGCAATAGTACAAGATTATCCTCTGATAATTCTTCAGTTCTGGCTGTGGCTGCCTGATAATCTCTGAAGCTTCTAATCTGCAGGATCTGAATCCATAAAGAAGGACAAAAAAAAACCTTACAATCAATTATAGTTACCTCCACAGAGCCATTAGTGAGCAGGTGAAACAAGTACGACCTTTTGGACTTGAAAGTCATGCTAGAAGGAAAAAAAATACATATACAAATCCTCAGTTCTCTCAGAATTTAAAATGAAATTGTGGCCGTTTTTAATCTAAAGTATATTGCTTTTCAAATTCAGAAGATTTTTTTTTTCTCTAGTTTTTTGGTTTTGTTTTTGTTTTTGGTTTTTTTTTTATTTTCATCAGACAACTGTATTAACTCCAAGCCTGCAACCAGAATCCCTTCTTGAAACTGAAGGATGAATGACTGAAGCTAGGTGGTGGGGGAAGAACAAATCTTTGGCTCATGTGTTCAAACTCCATCTAAAGTAATTCACTTCAGTCACTTTTCCCAAACTCAAACCTAATCTTGCAAACTTTTCTTTGAGCTGGTGGTTTTTGAAAATATTTCTACATTTATTTTATTTACTACCTTCTCCATTAAATGAATGGCTTTTGTTTCATTGCTTTTAGTTTCATGATCTACATTTGACCGCACGAAAGCAACATGCCTCTCATAAGGTTCTGACAGAAGAAAATTAATGAATAAAAAGAATTTTTATGTGCAAGGAAATTTCACTGACTTTCACAAATTACAAGGAAAACCACTATGAATGACCAAATTATGTTAAGTAATGATATTAAAGGCACTGAGGACTGTATTGTGGGAAACAGCTATGAATAAAAGTCAGATGAAATGATGCATTCAGATTAGATCATGTGAAGCATCTTCTTATATATATAAGGATAAGACTAAGAGATACAGACTCATACAAAAATGTGATGAACAGACTTATCACAAATGCTTTACAGATCTTATGGACTGGCTTTTGGTGACTTACAAGCCAGCGGATGTAGTCTCAGTTTATAACAGTTTGTTTATCAAATTGGATGGAATTATTTTGTATTCTAAAGTAGCAAGTATTTAGTGTTTTGGCTCTGTACTGATGAAAATGGTGGAAAGGACCTCTTCTGTAGCAGGCTTAGTAACAAATCTAGAATCAGTAGATTGCACTTACTCTTGCAGTTACTGATTTGTGACTCACTTTTCCACTGACATAGGGCAGTGTCTTGTACAATATTCAAGGTGCCAACAAAGTAATAAGGGATTTTTAGTTTGCACCTTGTCAGTGAGAACTGAAACTCCAGTATTCAATAATTTAGGTAGCAGCATGTTTTGTGCTTCTGTCAAAATGAATACTACAAAACTGTATGGTAAATTTAATTTAGTTGGTTATTTTTTTGTCTTGTTGTCTACACTTGTTACATATTTGTTGATCATTAACTGAGTATAAATTTAAATAACTTATAGTTCAATACAAATATAAATTCTATATGCAGAATGAGATCATAATAAAGGCCAAACCTAAGATACTATAACTGCTGGGAGATTGGAATGTACACAATGACAATAACTGGAGCTAGATGACTTCATCCAAGTCAAACAAGAGACCTACCATAACCAAAAGAAAATCTTAATTTCTGAGGTCTTAAATGAGCATCAGAACCTTTACTACAACAGTGTGCAGCTTTATCTAAATACAACAGCCCAGTTTTTGGATTAGAAAGAAGCAACTGTGGGACTCTTAATTTTAGCTGTTACCTATCATAATGGAAACGTTCTATTTTTTCTTACTCTTACTGTGGGTGTTGAGAGTCCCATAGACTAACATTATGTGCTACCACAATTTGCTTGTAGCAATATTGTACTCACTTCACTGTTACAAAGAACAGTTTATCGTAGCTTTATAAAGATACACAACAGAAAGACGATGGACATTTTGTCCAACACACATCATTGTATTGATTTTGTATTCTGTCTGAGAATGAACAAGAAACTGGAGCTGGACAAAAAAAGGAGAAAGATATAACAAAATCTAACTGCTGGCCACCTCCCTGGCACAATGAGATAATCATTCTGTCCACAAGAAAAGCCCTTCAAATGAAAAATAATTTAAGTTCATTTCCTCCTTAAAATCACCTTGGCATACTGAAATACTTATTTATAAGAAGAACTAGATATTAAAGGAAACTCACCAGAAAATGTGACTCTTGATGGATAGTTCAAGTGACAATGGAAAGTCAAACATTTGGAAAGAAGAGGTCTTGTCAACATACTTTTTTTTTCATAGCTGCAATAACACTGGAGAATGCTATTTTCTGGTGGCCCCAGAAACATGTTTGCCAACAGCCGCAAATTCAGATGATCAAATTTATTGTGAAATTTCTGCTTTTTAGGAAGATATCTAGTCATTCAGTCCGACAGGATCAACACCCATTTGCAGGTTTGCTGTATAGAAGGATATGCACTAGGAAAATAATAAAAGACTGTCAGTGAGTTAGAGCTGTAATTTCATGGCAGGGTGCTCCTTGGGATGTCGACTGGGTCAAAAAGGGAAGAGGTTTTTTTTCCAGCTTGTTGGTTCTCATAACACTTTATAAGCTGTTTAGTTCAATAAGGATAAAAGGGTTTATTATTTCAGTTAATAATTCTAATAAAACAAAGGTTTATGAGGAACAACACATTTTTGTATAATAACTTTGTTTGGAATCACTGTCAGGCTAATAATTTTGGTTCAATCTGTGGATCTTGAAAAAAAAACCCACAACTTTTTATGAGATTTTCCAATGTATTTGCCATATCAATTTGAGAATGGCTGAAATTACAAACATGACTCTCAGTGGTGATGCTTGAGTGATTCTAGATTATTATTTAGGAAGTTAAAGCAGATGGGCAAAACTTTAGTGAGTAAATTAATTTGATGTACACATATTGAAACATTCTTCCTTTTATGAGCTATTTAATTTTACTGAGCATTTGTTTAGGCTATTGGTGCCTTATACTATTATGAATTTGTCAAAGTTGCTATATGAGAAGTGGAAGGTGAAGTGACCTACTGACAGCAACTGAAATTCACAAATAATTTTCTGTCTGTTTGCACTTAAGCATGCTAGTAGCACACTAGAGAAACAAGTGGTGTTCCTACTCACTGTAGTAGCTGTTTGTAGAGAATCCTATTCTTCATTTCACTGAGTAAAACCACAATCCATTGACTCTGAAACAGAACTGCCCACTGATGGCAAGAGACCCTAGAGTAGACTTCAGAGTCAGCCAAATCTTTCAGCCATGGAATGCTCAAATCCTTCTTCTCCACAAGTTTTATCCAGCTCTTCCCATGTACAGACCTGTAAGATAGAAAAAGTACTTTGTTGAGCTTTGCACTCAAAAAAATATAATATAAATTGGAATAAAGCTAGATCAATAAATTAAACTGAACTTTCTACTTTTATTATGTATAAATGAAAAAAAAATATTCACAACAAAGTTCATACCTGTTGTTCATATTTCTAAGTACAAGAAAATTGGATTTATTTAAGACTATTCATTATCTCTTAAAATTTTGACAAATATCATCCAGTTAGTTTTCATTGCAGATTAATTGAGCTCAGGAAATTGCTATGCATCATTCTGAGAATAATATGTTAAACTCCACATCTTAAAGCTGCTTTTAAATATAACATACAATTTTGGAAAAAATAATAAGGCTGACTAAATATAGGAGAGAACTGAAAAAACAACACAAAACAAACAACCAAAAGAATAATAAAAGAGGAATTTTTAAAAATCTCTGCAGCTAAACTGATTTCATAAATACTAAGTCAAAGAAAGATACAGGGATACTGGGGGATGGAAGGGAAGACCAACCAGAAGAAAACAACCGGCCAGAACCCCCCCCAGAGAAGCAAACAAAACTTACTCCTAAATTATGTTTAAATTCCTATGTTTAAATTACTACTAGGTAAGAGCTAAGTTAAACATGTTAGCTGAACTGGAGAAAAGTAAAGTCAAAAAACCTTTTTAGATATGAACAAAAAAGTCTGAAGCATTGTGCTAAGGATTTTTTCTTGAATTGCTTCAAAATAAAATGCAATGAATTACAGAATTTAAAAAGTGCCAATAAAGTTTACAAACTCAAATAAAGGATTTCTCCATCCCTCTAAATAAATTAATAAACACCTAGTTTCTTAAAGAAGAAAATGCTTTCATTTATCATATTCTCTTTATAAAACTTATTGTTTCAGAAGCTACACTCTTTTCTTTTGATAAGGTTATACTATTACTTTTCAGCTCAAGTCTTACCTGAGGCCCACAGTAATGCTTATTGCATATGCAATAGAGCCAAGAAATGAGGGAATTGTCTCAGTGTATGCCTGAACAAACTAGCTCAGGCTTTTAGACAAACTTTTTGATGCATTGGGAGTCACTAACCTTCCTCCTTACTTTAACTTTTTTATGTTCATGTTCCAGAAATAATAATTTTTTAAAGACACACTCCCAGCTTGAAAACTTGATCATCTGTAATTACTGCACTATCTAAATTTGTCCTTATAAGCACCTTTGTAAGAAAAAATGCCAAGGGACTCCTTAACCTGGTAGAAAAGACTAGAAGATTTACCAAATTTGACAGGTAAAGTCAAGTGAATTCAAATAAATGAGCATAGATTTTAAATGAAGGAAGATAACTATCTCCAAAAGTGGCTTATTCACCACTTTTTGGGCCTCAGTTCAATATTGAATGCCTTTCTGGAAAACATGATTGAAACCAAAGACCTGCTGTTAGGTTCAACACTGGAGTAAGGGGTGAAATTCTGTGGCTGCTGCTACATAGAAAGTTAAGATAGGCTGCTCTGCTTACTTTCTGTTCCAGATGTTGAATGGACCAATTGAGAGAGGTGTTATGCTGGATACACAACTCAGGTGAAGTAGAACTGGTCAGGAACACGATATTTGCAGACTGGCTGTGGTGACTATAAGTAGCACTGAGGGGTGCAAAGAGGGTCGTAGATCCTGTAAAAGTAAAGATCCTGTGTTTCAAGACAGTAGGTTTTGGTTTGCGTAGGAAGGTATGAACAATTGGACACTACCCTGAAAGGCAAAATATTAAAGGGTAGCCTTCACAAAGCACTGGAATTATCTATCTTGATCTACGCAGAAACAGACAGGCATGGCCAGAGGCCATTGTGGTTTAATGTGGAACTATAAGTAATAATAAAGTAATGTCCAGGAATCTAAGGATTGGATTAAGAAGGCCAGATCCCAGCTGGAGTTTAAACTGGTGAGGCATGTCAAGGTCAACACTTTCAGCAAGAGAAAGCAATATTGCCTGCAAGAGGAAGACCACAGAAAACGTGGGCCTGCCGATGATTAGTGCACGTGTTCTTGTGCTGAAAACTACAGGAAAATCTGTTTTCCTGATTTGCTGTCGGCAAAAACTGCTCACAATTATCCCAGATTTTGGTGACTATTAGTCAGGTTTACTAGAGAGAATTACTACCCACAGTAAAAGAGAACTGAGACAGAAGCAAATTAAACAAATGGGTTATATAAAAGTGTATGCATCGTGAATGGATATATTGAACAGGGCTGAAGCGACCCTGTAGATACCATTTTAAAGCTGCTCTCTAACATCTTCCTGTCCTTTCAGATTATGGATACGACTTGAGAAAGGCTAATTTGATTCCTTTGAAAAGGGCAACAAGGAGTATTCAGGGAAATGCAGCTACACCTCCACCACAGGGAAAATTATGGTGCAAAATCCTCACAGAAACTACTGCCTGTCATTTCATGGACAAGAAGGTGATTTGGAACAGCTAGCACATATCTTTGATGGGCAAATCATGCTTGACCAACTTGATTGCTTTTTATGATGAAATTACTGGCTCCCTGGTCAAGACAAGTGCAGTCAATGCTATTTACCTTACAGTTAAGCTTCCAAAATAGTTTCCCAAAGTTTTCAATTGAAATAACTTCTTTCTATCGAAATAATAAAAAAGGGGCTGAATGGTCTTATTCATTTATTTATGTAAAGTGAGTGAAAAACTTGCCAAATTATGGGACATCGGAGATTGGTTGTCAATATTCTTAAGTCTGACAGGCAAATGGTGGACTTCCTTGGGGACTGGTGCTGTCAATTCCACACCTTCGTAAACAGTCTGTACTCTCATCCAGCCAGAGGATGGATAGACCAGTACTAGCTAGATAGAAGCTCTGCAGAAAGGAGCAGGGACTGGATAGCACACTTAACAGCGTGTTGATTTGAGAACCCAGGCAAACCACATAATGAGTTTCATTAACGAAAGTGTAACCAGTGAGTTTTAGGACATGATTATTACTCTCTAATTAGCATTCATGGTGTGCCATCTATATTCTTGTGCCCAGTTGTGATCTTAGTTCGAAAAAAAAAATTAAGTTCCCAAGATGATGACCAAAATAGTTAGACTGAAGTATACTGCATGTGCATTACTCTGGAAAAGAGGTTAAGGGGGACTGTTATTGCAACATTCAGCTGCAGCCATCATCGAGGTGACATAAACAGATCCCTCTCAGAGATACAGAGAGAACGGACAGGAGACGGTGGTCCCAAATTGCAACAAGGTACATTATCATTAGATATAAGGAAAAATTATTACAATAGAAGTTCTATACATTGGGACAGGTAGCTAAGAGAGGAGAAA
Source organism: Heliangelus exortis (assembly GCF_036169615.1). NCBI lineage: Eukaryota > Metazoa > Chordata > Aves > Apodiformes > Trochilidae > Heliangelus > Heliangelus exortis. Next base: position 7,317,778 of record NC_092454.1, on the reverse strand, counting down.
AGGGTCTTCATTCTTTGACATCTTCAAAACTTGTGTCAAAGAAGCTGAGTGATTCAATCTTCAAAGATTATTTCAAATAATATTTTGTAAGATACAGTGAGATGTTTTGATCTTAAAATCCATCTATCTGTGTAACTTTCTGATGGAATAGTGAAGGGTTTAGATCATGTTGGACTGGTTTTATAAAGAAGTTTTCACATAAACATCGTTATTTTCTGTTCTCACTGTTAATGGACAGAACAGATTCATATATTCACTGTACTTTATGAAAATCAGCCTAGCAAGATCATGGAGCAGATCCTCCTGGAAATTATGCTAAGGCACATGAAAATTAAGGACTTGATTGGTGACAGCCAAAATGACTTCACAAAGGGCAAATCGTGCCTGAGAAATCTGGTGGCCTTCTATGATGGGGTTATAGAACTGGTGGGAAGGGAAGAATGACTGATGTCATCTACACGGACTTGTGCAAAGCATTTGACACTGTCTTACACAATATTCTGGTGCCTAAGCTTTAAAGATAAGGACACGATCGATGGACCATTGGAGGATAAGGAACTGGATGGATGGTCACATTCAAAGACTTGTGGTTAATAGTTCAATGTACAAACGGACACCAGTGATGAGTGGCATTATTCAGGGGTTTATATTGGAACCAGTTTTTAAGATTTTTGTCAGTGACATGCATTGTGGAACCAAGTGCACCCTCAGCAAGTCTGATGACAACATCAGACAACATCAGGCCAAGTACAATTTCCTGCACACGAACTGAGGCAACCCCAAGAGCACTTAGAGGTTGGGCAGAGGACTGAGTTAGAGAACATCCCTGAATAAAAGGACTTGGGGCTGTTGATTGATGAGAAGCTCAGCAAGAGTGGCCGTGTGTGTATGCAGCCCAGAAATCCAACCATGTCCTGGGCCATATCAAAAGAACATGTGGTCAGCAGGTTAAGGACAGTGACTCACCCCTCTACTCTGCTCCTGTAGAATCACACCTGCAATACTGTGTCCAGCTTTTGAGCCCCCAGTAGAAGGACATGGAGTTGTTGGAGTGAGTCCAGAGGAGGGCCACAAACATTATCCAAGAATCTGAGAATCACAGAATGTCACAGTTGGAGAAGACCTCCAGACTGTGTCCAAACATCAAGATTTCTCTCCCAATAAAATAAATGTAATATTTTTATCTATATCAACATGCTCACTAGAGCATGTCTCATCTACATGTTTTTTTTAAATACTTCCAGGGATGGTGACTCTACCACCTCCCTGGGCAGCCCATTCCAGAGCCTAACTACTCTCTCAATAAGAAAATTCTTCCTTGTATCTTGCATAAACCTCCCCTGTTGCAACTTCGGGCCACTTCTTCTAGTTCTGTTATTATTTACTTGAAAGAAGAAGCCAGCACCCACCTCCCTACAGCCTGCTTTCAGATAGTCATAGAAAATGATCAGAGGGCTGGAATACATCCCTTATCAAGAGAGGAAGAGCGACTTGGGGCTATTCAGCTTGGAGAAGAGAAGGCTTTTGGGAGACCTTATAGCACCCTTCCAGTACCTAAAAGGAAAGGAAAGCTGGGAAGGGACTTCTTACAAGGGCATCGAGTGATAAGTAGAAAGGGAATACTTTCAAGCTAAAAGATTTAGTTCAGACATCAGAAAGACATTCTTTCTTGTGAGAGTGGGAGACACTAGAAGATGTAGCCCATGGAAGCTGTGGCTGCCCCATCCCTGGAAGTGTTCAGGACTAGGCTGGATGGGGCTTGGAGCAACGTACTGAAAGATGCCTGTGGCAGGGGTTTGGACTAGGGGACCCTTCCAACCCAAATCATTCTAAGATTCTAAGTCCATACTAGTCTGGATGCCACAAAGAGGTCTGCATTTGCTGAGGACTTTTTCTTACCCAGAAGTGATCAAATAAAATATATAATTTTAGTGTTGTGGCTGAAAAACTTGTCAAAAGACACTAGCTTGTAGTAGTGAAGATAGAATGATTCTGGCTCTCCCCTCTCCTTTGCTTTTGTTTTCTTGTTAGTCACTTATTTAGTCTTGAATTCTTTCAAAAAGCAGAAAGTATCAAAAGTTGAGAGTACATGACTTTTGTGTGTTTCTTTGTTTGTTTGGTTGTGGTTTTGTTTTGCTTTGGTTTACATCATAAATACCAACTTCATCTCAAAGGAGAGAAGAAAAGTGATCCTTACACTAAAGGTCCACAAGAAAATTCAGTAAATATAAATCACATTCTTAATCTTGTTGACCCTATTGACTTTTTGGCTTTGAGAGATCCCTTGACAGCAGATAGAGATCTAGTTGCCAGAGAATTCTGGAGAGCTTCACAAGCAACCAAAAATGAGCTACTGCTTTTCCAGTGATGTCTGGATGATGCAAAAAAAGGTCTTCATTTGCCTACCTACACTAAAGCAAGACAATATGATTTTTAACCCCATAATTTTCCAGAGGGAAACAAGTCCTCTGTGAACATTTTTGAGAAATCTAAAATAGCATCAAATCATTAGAGATGCACATTTAGGCGTCTGTATCTAACATTAAATCTTAAGTTGGACCCTTACTTAGCATACAATGTTCATATATTTATTTAACTTTCCTACACAAAGTAATAAGGGTAAGTATGGACCATGTTTCCATGAATACTTGAGCAGTACGACACCATGCAATGAGTTTATTATAGTTGTAACAAATCATTGTTTAGGCACTGATACATGATTTATGTAAATGGCAGCACACTGGAATGGGAATTAGGAGCTCTGGATTAAATTTATCGCTCTGCTGTTAACTGCTGTATGATCCTTGATAAGTCACAACACTTTCTCTTATTCTAATTCCTTATCCATATTTATCTGTCTATTTCATCCAGAAGACAAGCTTCTTATGCAGACAATCTTCCTTGCTAATACTCCTCAATGCATATTTAGATATCTGATTAATTACTTTTTTAAAAATTATGGTAAGTTAAGAAATAATACCTGAGAACAGAGTAGTATATACACTATGAGTAGACTCTGAATATTTGGGATAGACATGGGGCTATTCTTTTAGTTAAGAAATGTATAAATGGGGAGAAAAATGAGAATAAATATACTTTCAGATAAAACTAACCACATAGACTCAGGAATCTCTAATAAATCCATTAATTTTAGAAAATGCTACAGTGACTGTGGTGAGCTTAATAGTCAGATAGGGAAAAAGGAGACAATTTCACTGACTATGGTTTACTGAAGGAACCACAGCCACTTAGGGGATTTTAGCTGTATATGAATTTCAAATGCCTCTGATTTTTAGCCTTGATTCTATATAATATAAGCTTCAGCATGACCTCACTCTTAGTTTTATTTTATCAAGCATTCTTTTGATCTGATTCTTCATCCCCATTTTGTTATGGGTATTTATGTAAGAAGCAAATACACAGTGAGAGAAAACCATGACCTAAGCATAAGTAGTATATTTTGTATCTGAAACCATATTCATTTTGCTCTGGGGAAAGAAGCCCAAGATATGATGAAAAGGAAAAACATGTCTGTAAAATCTGATCTGAAAGAGCCAATGAAGTAAGTAAAACAAACAAACAAACAAATTAAAAATCAGAAGAGTTTTTCTGATTACATTGAGTTAAATTTCAGCTCAATTCTAAGTAGTATATTAGGTTTTCACTTCTGAAGATCTTTTCCCCATTAGGTAGATCACACATTAAATTTGTTTCCTGAATCTTTCATCCTTCTTCCTATTCAGTTCATCAAAAAACCCAATACCCAGTCCAGTCTCTAAATAAAACTATAATTCAAAAATAGCACCGAGTAGAGGGGTTGCAGATCAGGATTGATTGAAATGGATTGATGCAAATGGACCTTAATCAGGTCCTGATTAGCACTTGAACATATGCAGAGCATTTAGTGCTTGGTCTGTCCTATTCCTTTCCTGAAGTAGAGCTTTAGATGCATTATAGCTGTTTCAGCCCGGTCATGTTGCTCTCTTACTAGCAAGAAAAGAACCATTCATAAACATTAGCTGAGGTTTGCTCTAGTGCAGAAATTGGGCAGCAAGTTTTGAAGTGCAAAGCCAGACTATAGATTATAAATACATAACAGCTGGTGTTGAGAGGGCATAGATAGGTTGCTTTCTAAAAGGGGTAAAATTGCACTATGTCAGACAGTGCACTCCGCTCATCTGTCTGGCACTAGAAGTTTTCAAAGTTATTTTTTCATCATATTCCAAGTTTCTCACAAACCTAGTTCCTGGTGTCACAAGACCAAGATTTTCAAAACCTCTCAAGCAAATTGGGGTGGTGAAAGACAGTATCAGTTTTAATTTGTGATGAACATACTACGCAAATGTGCAAAGTTATGATGATCTATGTATATTTATCCAAGACTTTTTATTTTATTTTAATGCTATTTTTGATACTGGACCAGGGCTTTCCACAGACTCCTGCACAACATTATTAAGATTAATAAATTGGATAAAACTAGATTAATGAGAAGTAGTTCAGAGTTACTGTTTCAAGTGGTAAGCTCCCTGACCATATAGATATTGATGACCTGGAGCAAGGCAGGTTTAATTCATACATAGCACAGCTAGTGTCTGACCTATAAGATATGAAATCTTTTCTTAAATTTCTTCTTCCAAAGCTGTTCCATTTTCTATAAAATGTTAAAATATTGACATTTTTAAGATTCTGAGAAAGATTACATTAAATACTCTTACAGTAGTGATTTTTTTTTAAGTCCTCATACTTTGCCTGCTTTTCTATATATATTTTACTTTCCCGATGTCCTCCAGTTTCAAGGAATAGTTATTATTTTTAATTTTAGAAAAACAATAATTTTGTCTCTGTTTTTTTCTTAATGTAGTGAATCTGGGCTTCATTTGTTCCAAATGAGTACTGCAGGCACTAAGTTACAAAAGCAAAACCATTGCAACCACCAGTGTATCGATATGGCAGGCAGAGTGGGTTTATCTGCATGCTCAGGGTTCCTGCTCCACCGTGAACATCTGGGTGGAGAGATCAAGATGGCTTCATCTTCAATCTCTTTCTGTGCATTGCAGTGACTAGAATGCACACACTTCCACATGGCTGGGACAGGTATCTGAGACCCCCGGATGTGCGGTGCATCACAGGTACATGACTTCCATTGTAAATACACATCTTGCTTCCTTTCCCTTCCATACCTATACATATGGACACAGGTGAGAGTTCTGGTGAACTCAGCCTGGAAGAAGGTTCCAAAAGGTATAGCAAGAACAGGTTCTGCAGGCAACATAAGCAATGAAGATCTTATGTTCTGAACACTACAGGACCATGAGTACTGCTGCATGTTGGATAGTTTGTGCAACAATTATCAACAATGAAAACTTGGGACATCTGAACACAGTGGTTTATGTATAGCTAACTGGTACCTCTGATTGATATTGAACTAAGCAACGAACCTGTAACTAAAAAATACATACACCTTGAAGGATTTTGAAAGCCACAGACTCTAATCACTAGCTTTATTGCATTTGTAATCACCCATCCCATTTGAAGCTGAGTGACATGGAAAGAGCTTTGTTTGTACTACTGAACAATCTTAACTTTCAAAATATAGTAGCCATAGATAGACTACCTACTAGAATCTGTTTCTTGCCTGTTATCTTCTTACTGTCTGTGAGAATGTTACAACAGATGCCAGGGACTTCACTAAAAATTTGTGAGTACAGAAAATTGATCTTTTTTGCCTGGAAACATTCACTGGCGCTATTTAATTTGCTTATGTATGTGTAAACAGAGGGAATGTCCGAACCCATCTTGTGTTGACCCACTTTTTATAAAGAATGAGGTGACTCTAAGGAGAAATAAACTAGTCCAGAACCACCTTTATTGTCAACTCGAACATGTATTCAGCCTCAAGGTGGTCACATTGTTTGGTAGTTTTTCCTCACTTGGTTTTATATGGCTAAAGGTAGCTGTTTAGCTATTTGAAATATGTTAGAGGATTTATTTGAAAATTGGCTACAGCTCACCACACTTACTAGTGAGGTTTTGAGATAGTGAATTGGCTCATCTACATTATTGTAAATTAGCTGAGGAGAATTCTATCTGATGTGTTTAACTAGTACTTCTTTTTATCTTCTCTACTGTTTTGGCAATATTTCACAACCAGGGAAGTTCTCAAAAGTGGATGAGAGCACTGCTTGTTGCCAAAGCATGGGATTTATGGTAGGAGAGCTCTTGGATCTCAATTGCAGATACCCCATTTCTAGGAACAGTTCCATGTACTATGTCTGGATGAAATGGAGTTTATTTTCTTCATAATTGCTTGTATGGTTCTGATTTAAATTTATGACCAAAATGATGCTGATAATACATAAATATTTGATCATTTGGTGAACAGTATTTGCACAATGTCAAGGTCCTTTCTGTTCCACACTTTGCCCCCACAGTAAATCTGTTGGGGATGCACAGGAGGCTGGGAGGGGACATGACCAGGCAGATTACCCAAGCTAACCAGAGAAGTATTCCATGCTCATCAATAAGAGACACCTGGGAGATTTGGATTGGACATCTTTTTCTTGTGAACTGTCTGGACTTTGTTCTGAAGAGTGATAGTCTACATCACTTGTTTTGTTTTCTTCCTTTCTATTTTCACTTCTCCAAACTACTTTTATGTCAGCTCATGAGTATTATTGCTTTTACTTTTCCTTTCCTTTTACACCATGACACTTAGTATTGGACAGAAGAAGTGAAGGACTGGTTGAGAGGTGCTTAGCTGCCTACTGGGGTTAACACAGAAACCTGGAAATCTGATATTGTAAACAGGTTGGGCAGTACGGACATTTCTTTTTAGTAGCCATGCCCTACTTTGAATAATTGTGCCTTCTCCATAACTTAATGACACATTCCGCTCACACTGGCTTCAGGTTGTCCCAGAACATTCAGTTACGATGCAAGTAGTGCTTGTGCATGCCTGTATTTAACCTTTTCTCATAAATGATGTTCATGAATATAACAGGTCATTATGCCTGCTTTTCTCCTTCCTTTCTTCTTTCTTCCTTTCTCTCTTTTTGGAATTTTTCTCCCAAAGCTCCCTCTCTCTCTCTCTCTCTCTCTCTCTCTCTTTTTTTTTTTTTTTTTTTTTTTTTGTTTCTTCCTAAAGGGACGCTTGAATAGAACTATCTGGTTTAGAAGATGAGGCTGACTGATTACTGTAATTCATAGGGCCTTAATTAGCTGCACAAACCATTAGCTACAATTAGACTATTATAAAACACTTGATGCGCTGTGTCAACCATGGGGGCTCATTTATTCTTGTGGCAGGGAAGGGAGGGGGAAGGGGAGAGGAGAGCACTGTACAGCCGAGCGTGCTAATAAAGAATGATTTTTGATTTAAGATGTTGCTGATAGTGCCTCAAAATTAATCTCAATAGCTGTCTAATTTGTGTCGGTGGATGGTATATTTATTGTAAAATGACACCAAAGCTAAATGAGTTACCTGAAGCAGGACTGCTAATGTCAGCGCCTGGAGACACAACTCCATATGCCGTAATACAGCAAGGCACTGAGGCTGAATACTCCCAGTGGAACCCTTCGCTTCATCTGTCTCTAAAAATGTAGCAACCTGACTTCCACTTTATGATCCTTAAATAATAATAATAAAAAAAAAATAGATATGAGAAACAAATTCCAGAACAGCTTTCAAAGGTTAGGGGGCTTACAAGGGCATGGTACAGATGAAAACCTTATTGAAATTGGGTTGAGTGTTAGCATATGTAAAAGTGGAAATTACAAGATTTGTCTTTGAAGTGAAAAGAGAGAGGAAATATTACAGATGAGAAAGATTTTTTTTAATGGGTTTAACACAGTGAAAATGTAAGAATGACATTCTTCAACTCAGAGATCCTTTTTTTTTGTTTATTTTCCTCCTGTATTTTCTATTTGTGTTGTATCGATCCAACTTTTTTGTTGCAAATTGCTGGAAATACATTTATAGATTCCTTTAATTTTTGTTTTTACCCTTGATTAATTTCCTGCTTAGCCCCTTTCCAACAGAAAGTCAGGAAGTTAAAAAAGGAGAGATTGGTTCAATAATACATGGCACTTGGTCTTTTCTGTACCATGTATGAGAGTATAAAACCACAGAGGGGAAGAAAGCAGAATCTGTAGCTAATATGTTAGATTGGGACTCAGAGACCTGAAATCTGTTTCTCTTGTGCCCTACATGACCTTGGGCAAATCCTTTTTTCTGTGCTTTTGTGCAACATGGGGACAGTCATACTATCTCTACTATTATGCTATGTTTTTTTCAACACTGTGGCATGGATTCATGAAGGCAAATCAAGGTAATTTATCTTGATGGACTACAACGTAAGAGCTGTATTATTTCTGTGGATCAGGGTTTGAGCTGTTTGGGGCAAGGATTGCCTATTGTTTGGCAAAAGTACATTACTTAGCATCTGAGAGCAAATGTCATTTAGAAAATCTTAATTGTGTTGGAAGAAAAAATTAAAAATGCTGTTAATAGGATGGAATTGTTACACTGCATACACTGTGATTAACTAACTGATGATTTTCATTGATGCTGCAGCTGCCAATACACTTTGTACTATCCTCAGCCATTAATATCTCAGCAGAAGCAGAGCTCAGATTGTCCAGTTCCAAAATTATAAGCCTGTGTTGCTGGAGCCAAAGGGTGAGTCACTGATAATTGCAGTTTAGTGTCCTGTGTCTCACTTAGGATGCTGAGCACTATTTCTCTTCCAGGAATCAGAGACAAAGAACTGGGGCATGACCCTCATCTCTCTACTTACACAGTGAAATGCAAATGTGAGGTGACAGATAAGCCTTACTTGCCTCTGATACAGAGCTGACAGCACCATTTCCCATGTGTGTAAACCCCTCTGAGCAGTTTGGCATCTTATTGTCTTTCTGTGTCTGGCCTAACTGTTCAGTGGCTGAGCAGGTATCACATGAATGTGCATCTGGAAAGTGTCAGCCCTAACCTCTTTTCCTTTACTGCAGTAATGAAACGCTAGTTTTCTTCTTTGCATATCTAAGTGCCAAAGAACAATATCGACATCGCTTTAACATTACAGTTTAAAAGAATATATCAGTTGGATACAGTCATTAGTATGGCAATATTTCATCGAAGTCTCATGTAGAAAATTTTTGATCCCTTGAGAGGAAAACCAAAAAATGAACAAGAAAACCCCTACAAAGTATTATGTTTGGGGAAAACCACAGTAACAAACAAAATATTAAAAACAAACATATGAAACATTTCATCCTACATGTATATGTGAGCACATTACACATATGCATGAATGCCTATGGTAGATATATACTTACATGTTGGTGTAGGCATGTCAAAATTTTCTTATAAGTAATAAGGTGTCTTCTATCCTAAACTCTATAAAAAAAGCATTACACTTTTCAGTCCACCTGCACAAAATGCAATAATTAATATATGGGAATGAAGCCCTAGTAAAGTTTAATGTCAGAGAGAATTCAGTAATTAGTAGTTGATTGTAAAAAGGAACTTATTTAGATAGGGTTGCCATATTATAATCATGGTGGAAGATGAAAAGATTTTCTGGGTGATGAAGGAAGGATCAGTAAAGGATGACCAAGAGCTCAGTTCAATCTAGCAGCTTGATTGTAATTAACAATCACACTCATAAATAGTACTCCACTGGGGTTTGAAGAAATACCCTGACCTTATAGGAAAAAAAAAAAAAAAGAAGAAAAAAAAGAAAAAAAAGAAAAGGTTAAATCCTGCTGTAGATTGATGAGGAGGGACAGCTGGTATTTGCAAAAGGAAGAAATTAAGTCTTTTACTTTAGGACTAATTACCGACATCTCTTAAAAAGAACCCCTGGTCTACACAAATGACTGCAGGGATATTCAAAATAAATTGACTCCCAGTTCTTTATTAGATAACATCAGGGAACATTCTGGAGGAAATAGGTGTGGTGGGTGGCTTCTCTGACAGAAAAATAACTCCCATATGATGGAAAAGTATATTCAAAGTCTGTGGTTTTATTAAATTTATAAAACATTCATTCAGTGATTATCAATCACAATTCAAGCAGTATTTTGTACCATTTTCAGGCAGCCACCTTCCAGTAATGACGACAGAAGATATGGCTGCCTTAGGAGATGTCCCCTGGGGAGCTTTTCTCAAGCCCCCTAAAACAAAATTCTTAGGCAGTAAGATTATCAGGCCAGGGAGGGGGTGGCTTTCTGCTTCTAATAGTAACACAGCAGTACAAGAAGTCAGAAAGAGTCCAAACCTACTATTTTTCAGTCCCACATAAAATGACTTAACAGCTTCTCTAAGTATTTAGATGCTTCTCCATGATTCCTCAGGTTTTGGATTTCCATTTCTGAAGCACTGTTTGTTTGGTTTGAATAACCCCTTCAACACAGTCGTTTATATTTTCCCTCCCTCCTTCCTTTCATGTCAAAGGGTATGCAGGCCTTCTATGACTTTGTTATGGCTATGGTACATTTACATGAAAAGGAGATGAAGGATTTCAGGATGCTATTTTCAAAGGCTCAAATGGCAGGCAGGCATGAGATTCCTTTTAAGGATCGTGTGCTGAGGGCCTTCAAAAAACTTGCCTTTAATTTCCTGGCTTCTAAGTTTCCATTAAATATTTAAGCTTACAATTTTTATTTTTTTTATTATTCCTTTTTACTACCCGTGAGATGTCAAAGTTATATTGTAGACAATATTACTTAATGATTCATCTACAGTTCCTTCTTGAACCAATACCTGCTTGTTGTCTAAGACTTACAGATGTTTTGTACAGATACCACAAAAAGCAAAGAATTCTCAGCCTCCGATAGTACAGATCTTAAAGTCATAAATCCTTCAACTTCTAAGCAAAGAATGAAGTACTCACACAAAGAGAGCAGGTGGGAGGGGGAAAGATTATGAAGGGACAGGAAAACACTGCCTTTTTATTTACTAGGTTTGGCTTAGATCTCATAAGTTTCTTTAATGTAATGTAATATTGTCCTGTTCCAAAGAAAAAAAAAGCCTCTCAGATCCAGATTTATCACAGTCAAAGTAAAAAAATGTAACAGACCATCATAAAACATTTAACAGCCACAGTTAATAATGTATACAATAAAATATTGCACTAATATATTGACAAATACAGTAAAGTATTAATGTGACTATACTTCATCAGTGTAACAGCCATTCCCCCTTGCCTTTCACACAGGTTGAATAAACTCTTTTCCCCCAATGACCAATTTCACCATAACTCTTTAAAAACAAACAAAGAAACAAACGTTGATTTAAAATCAGTATCACCAAACTGATATTCTTATGAAACCTTATACATATAAAAACTAAGGTAGGAGTAAATTATTCTTGATTTATAGCAGTGTAAGTGAAATGAGAACTTACTCCATAACAGGTTAATTAAGAAGACACTAACTGCAGTTCTTTTATAAATTGTTTTCAGCATGGCTGAAAAAAATAGAAAGTCAATATTTTTCAGATGCTGTCTGAAGCATGGGGACAGGAAGAACCCAGTCCATAAATGAGACCCCTTGTCAGTGTGGCAGTGTCACATTGCTGTAATGTCTGAAGGCATCCACACACCTGAGATAGTCATAGACACCTGAGAACACATACAGGTAAGAGTGAGGTGTCTAAAACTTCAATTCATAATTGGAAGTATTTAGAAATCTCTTCAGAATAAACTTAGAGACAGAATCTGACTCTGGGCTGCTGGAGGCCCCCTCTCAGGTACAAAATGTCTCCCATAATCGAACAGGCCTTCTCAGTTCTTTCTCATATCAACAAGGAAAGGTTCACAAGGTAAAAGCACTGATATCCTGTGCCTGCTCGTGGATTCAAGCTTTCCTATTCCTTAAACGTTTAAGAAACCCTGTGTATAAGCAGCTCTATTTAATGAATGGAACATAGAGGATAGATAGCTGGATGAGAATTCCATTTTTTTGGCATTTTAATTATTAGTTTCATATGAGCTCTGTAACACCAGATTTTATCAGAAGCTACTTCATATGTTGTGCTGCCTTATGGACCTTAAATGATCCAGGATGATAAACCCCTGTTTCTTCAGTCATATTATCACTGAAAAGATCATGTTTTTTCATGTTGTTTCAGATGGATGAGCCAAATGAAGTTTGGTACCACAGCTGCAGGGATATGTGTGTTTCAGTGTACATCACATAAGCACACTTATATTATTTCTAAAGCCAGACTGAATTTTCCAATACAGAAGATCAGTTTTCAACATATATTTAATTGCTAAGTAGAAAAAGAGTGCATTACAGTGAAGGACACTCCAGACTTCTCTCCTAAAAAGGTGCATACAGATTTAGATCTAAGTTTCTAAAACATCAGTGGCTTCTTAAATAATAGAAAAGATGTGTCTAGTAAAAAAGTTAGTCTTCTCTTTAAGTTTGGAAGAGAAGCTTTCAGATGTGTTTGAAATCTATGCCTTGCATCTGATTGTCATCTTTCTCAGATTTAATGACTTGATGATTTTCTGTGTAAACAAAGAGGCTCTCTTACTTGTTCATTCTAGTCCAAGCATTGTGCATATTTGTAAAATGGAGAGGTGGTGAGACTGAAAAGCTTGTTTGCTGTGACTCTGTTATGACCTCTTTGAGGCCAGATCCCAGTTTGGCATGAGACATAGTAATCTGATGTACAGAATTAAAGCTATTAAATCTGCTCATGTACAGCCCAGGAAAGAAACAGGAAATCTTGTAGCTAAATGTAGACATCAACAGTATAGAATCTTAGCTACTCACTCATCTTCCTTTATATTCAGTGAAGACCAACAGACACTCCCAGGTCACAATTCATCTGATCTCATTTAGATGTCTACTTTGGCATAAGATGAATTGCATCCTAGAAATGACTACTGACTATGAAAAGACCCTAAGGTGAAATCTACATTGTAGACATCTACAATTAATCATGTGAATTTCTCTACAGGTGGTGGAAAGCTATATATGGAAAGATGGTGAAAAGCAAAAAGTTAATACTGGAAGTCCCTCTTTATTCCTTATTTTAAAATTATTATAGACCTACTGCTCCCTAAGGTAGAAAGCTTTCCCTGATAATTACTGCAGAGAACTCCTTTCATGTGTAGAAAGGATCCATTTTTATAAGAAATTAAACTATATGTATATATTTTGAGAGTGAAACAAATTTAGGAAACAAAATATACTAAATTGATATTGAATTCTACTGTTCTACTGTTCCACTACTTCTTCTACTTTACACTGACTGCTGGAAAATGAGGTGCAATACCAGATCATTTCCCAGAATATCCAGAACTGAAAAGCCACTTATATTGCTTGCTTGCATAAAACAGATTTGTTCACCTCTGTCTTTAAATAGAATCCTCAGAGTGAGGGAGGAAGGTTCATAAAACATAACATTTTGTATCTCTGCCTCTTAGTGAAACCAGATGCCAATGAATACCTCAAGCCCTTGAGCTCGGAGTCTTTAGCAGTTCCTGCTGTTGTGTGGGCAGCTGTCATGCATGACACATATATAGATGTATTTATGTGTTGTTGCCTTTACAGCTTCAGCAGGAGGATTTGCATGATCTGCAGTGCTGCGGCCATGAGTCTGGAATCTTGCTATTCATTTCCAAAATATAACCAGAGGCCCCACAGGATGTATAAAGAACATCTGTCCTACTTTTCTGGCCTATGTTCCCACCCTCCTCTGGAATAGAAAAAAACCTAGTAAATGAAATCAAACTGAGAGAACACCTGTAGGCAACAGAAAATGCATGTCAGTGAAGGAAATGAGATTATTCAATTTAGAGGATAAAACCAGAAGGTTTTCACAATTCTGAACTTCTCATTCCTATTCCCAAAAATCAAAATGTCAAAACTGCCATTAAAAACAATCCTGTCCTCAGAATACTTCTGGTTTTAATGATTCAACATTTTAATTGTCCAAGTTTGCTTCTGGGTTTGGGCTTTAGGTTTTATCTTCAGGATTAAAGGCTATTCTTATGGCTCTTGTCCTTGCGGAAATAATTTTTATGTATTCCAAGCATGATAGAAAACATTGGCTATATTTGTTCCATTATATCAGGTAGATATGTATTTGTGCAGTTTCTTTAAAGCATTTAATTATTTACTCAGGAGACCAGAACAGCTGTTGAGCCAGGTAAATACATTTTGAGGTAGCTATTTAAAATATGTGTTATGTTAGATCTATTTCTACTTAAATGCCTTTTTATAATGCGAATTCTTTTAAAAGGCAAAAACTATTACTTCAGAATGATTCTCTTCTATCACATAAACATGGATTTGGGGGTCATGTTTTGAATAATAAAACGGTGACAGGAGGATTATTTGAGAAGTCATTCTTGCTTGATCTAGCAGGCCAAATTCTGATGCATTCATTTGTAAGAGGAACAAAAACCTTAGCTGATTTTAGTTTTACTTGGTTACATAGCTAAGCAGTTTCTGGAACAGTAATGTAACATACATGGTTGAGTTACCATAAGCAACATGAATAGATATATACTGCTTGAACTCTTACTTCAGGAAAAGATAAATATGCTGAAACACTTGTCTCTGTCTCAGCACTGAGTCTGCCTTCCAAGTAGAAAACTTGGAAAGTGATTAATAACAGAAAACTTTTACCACCAGTTATAGAGCTGGGAATGTTTTTGGATCTAGGGTTGTCTTCTTACATTTTGTGTTCAGAGAGTTTTTAGGAACAATTTTACTCCTTTTAGATGCATTAGATTATCAAACAGTTTAACAAATTTGGCTTTTTAAGGTGATTTTTGTCTTAATCTATTTGAGAAAAAGCATTTCTAAAATTTAATATTCCTAAACTACTTTTCTATTTGTTTTATTTAAGTGTAGCAGGGGACTATCACCATGGCTATCAGTACTTGGTCTATTACAACACATTTAGGAGTAATGATACCATTGTGCTTGTAGTACTCAAAGGTAAAGTTTTGGAGTAAAAGAAATAATATTTGTCCCACCAGCCAGTATTGTTCTTCTTCGTATCTCACCTGCTCAATAGCTTCTCCTTTTTCTCTAGTAAAAATACTTCTTCACCTTGCTTTTCCTATGGTTCTCACCCTTACAGTACCAGTAACTTTGACTTTATTAGATATTTCACAAAGGAACTCCAGAAAGAGGAATCAGAAAGAGATTCACCTTAGAAACAATGTTGACCTGATGCTGAATTTATGCATTCATTATAAGATCAATTTGACGTATTAGTAACATATCAAGTGATTAACAATTTTACACTAAAAAAAAAAAACTTTGTAATAAAAGGGTCATATTAAGTCAGGGATCGAAGGTGAGTTGCAAGTGATTGCTGAAGAGAGTATCTCAATAGTTAACATGGGAAGAAGCCCTGAAAGTTTTTTTTTATTTGAAAATTCTATGGAAAAGGTAGCAGAAAAATTAATTATCGTGAGTTCCTGTTTTGGTGAAATTAGAAGTACTTTGTAGATGTCTGATAAAAGAGATGTAACTCCAGTAATGTTAGTGATGGTATCTGACATTTACATTTTGGTTGGTATAAGCTTGTATGTGTCTGTAAGCAAGTAGGTGGATGTCAACATAACCAAATAAATTAAAATTTCTGAAATCTGTAGTTAACAATGTTAAAAAAAGCCAAAAAAACCCACACAACCCCCCTCCAGAAACAATGAAAAAAACAAAACAAAACAAATTAAAAAATCAAACAAACCCCCCAACATACCAACCAACCAAACAAACAAAAAGTTATCTCCAAATGCTGTTCCTCAGTTTCTAACCTCACACAGAAGATTCTGTCTGAGAGCTGAGCAATGTCTGAGACATTCCTACTTCCATCCAAACTGCTTTAGTAATAACTCAGCATCATGTCTTTTACCATTCTCCTTCCACTTTTTCTCTCATTGTCTCTTGGGCTACTATGAGAAGACAAATAATCCAACAACTTTGTTTTTTGTCTCTCAGCAATGTTGAAATTTTTATTTGATAGAATCAAGGCATTGGAAAGATACTGTAAGTGAAACACCAAGATAAACCGGGACTCCTCAAATATGCTATGTCCAAGTCAGTTTTCTCAAACTATCAGTCTTCTCTCAAATGACAGGTATCTGCTTCTCTGGAAGGGGGATTGGACTCAATAATCTTTTGAGGCTCCTTCCAGCCCCCAAATTCCTGTGATTCTGTTTCTGTGATCAACAAGTCATTGCTTATCTACAGTAGCCACAGTTCAAAACTTTCTCTTTTCACAAACATTCACAAACATTCAACTGAACTGTTTATTATAAGACTTCTTTCTCCAGTTAGTAAGGCCTTTCTAACTGAAAACAATTGATGTATTTTTTATATGTAAGCAAAATGACATCAATTTTATCACATTCTGTGGTTCAGCTGTGTAAACCATCCCATTACACTAGTTCACAAAGTGGGTGGTGGTTATTAAGGCTCCTATCTTTTACATTAACCTGTATCTAATACTTCAGTAGAAGAGGTAAGAAATTTGTTTAATTATACAAGTGTGAGCTTCTAAACTGTATTTCTTCCTAATCCCATGAGAAATATTTGCCTTATGCACTGAAGTATTTTAGTCTCTCTAACAGATCTGAAAATACATTTAGAATCCTGGGCTTTTATTAATCTGAATAGAAGAATAAGTATCAAACTAAAGGTTATGAGTGTGAAATCTGTTGAGGAATCTCTATTCCTCCCACCTTCGTGTCCCATTTAATTTGAGTTTTGATGTAAACACTTTAAAAATTCAAAATTATGTCTCTTGAATCAATCTTTTTTCCTCTTTCTCCCTGCTATGTTGCAACATTTTGTCAATTAACGTATGTTTACCTCACCATATGCCCGACAGACACCTAAAAGATAAGAATGCTTATCAGGTCGTCTCCTGGTGCATGATGGAAACAATGAAGGTAGCAGGACACCCAAAAAGACTAAAAGATAAGGATGACTCATCTCCGTGAAGTCTGGAAATCTGTATGTATCAGGGACTTAAGCAAAAAAGGGACCCCTTTTCTTTTCCTGTATAAAAATCGCCCAAAAAGAACCGAAAACACGGCCAGCAGCTCGGAGGAGCCAGCAGCTCAGAAGGACACGTGGAAGCCAGCTCCTGTGACTACAAACTCCAGCCAGCTCGGCGCAAAAAGGCGGGAAGCAGCTCTCAAGGCCCAAGCGGAAAGCGGAGAGGCGGCTTTCTTCTAGACCCCCCCTCTCTTGGCACTTCGGCTTCAGCTCCGGGACAGAGAAGCTGCAGGAGCGACAGACCCTACGCACCCGACTACAGCCAGAGGCCAAGGCCCGCGGACAGTGATAACATCTTAATTACCCTCCTTCTTTTCTCTTCTTAACGACTCTTCTCTCCAAAGTAACTAATTGTATAAATCCTAAATAAATCCCTTTAACTTGTTTAAATCATAAAGCCTGGTTATTTCTGTAAACTCACGCGTCGTCTATGAGTAGTGGCTGAAATTCCCTCGCAAACAAAATATAAATAATAACTCGGATCGTAACAAGTTTACACAGTCCCTTCTTACACAAAATATCTAAAGGCTCTGCTAGATGTGGTCTACAAAACCTTGTTTCAGTTGTATATTACTGTTTCTAGTTGTCCTCTCTAGATATCTTCTGCCTTCTTAGACCAATAGCATAATTGGCAATAGGCTTCACATGATTACACTAAGGTATAAAGTTGAGTATAAAATACACTTTTTACCTTGCAAGAAGAAGAACAAAAATTCATTAAATTGCTTGAATAAAACCAGTTTAAAAATAAGACCAGATCGTTGTGGTTGTTTTTTTGGTTAGTTTTGTCTGTCTGTTGCTTGTCAGGTATTTTTTTTTAAGGAATCAGGGTAGTTCTCTTCAGTATTCATTTTAAATATTCATGCTGCATTAATACTTATTTGTAGTGTTTAAAAAATGGCTGTCATACATTCTTACATTCTGTCCTTTAAGATGTTTATGATTTAAAAGTAGCTAAGCTAAAAGTTTTAAGACTTAATCTTTTCATTTAGGTAAAAATTGCTTTCTCAGAAATAGGTGCTATTTTAAACAACAAAAGAAAGGATTAGAAAGAAGCACAGGTTAAATATAATTAAGTCCAGATACAGAAAGCTTGAATGATCCATATAGTTTCTATTCCTGTAAATTTGTCCTTTGGTTTCAATTGTTCTTGTTTACATATAGCCTAATTGCAGAGACCTTTTAAACACATATGTCAATAAATCTATGCTTTTAATAGGGATGTACTTCTGTCCATTCTTTGTTTTGTACCATTCCATTATACACTGTCCTCCATGCATATACACTGTTGGACATGAAATGTTTATGTCCATTGATTGGTTCTTTCAAAATATTTAATTATCAGAAAGTGCAAAAAGGATGTTTTCAAGGTTTATAAAGGCATACATTGCTTCTTTTTTGAATACTAAAACCTAGTTCTATTGCCTTTATGCCTTTTGCAGAGGGGACGCAGTGCAATGCCTGGTAACACATAAACTCTTACAGCAGAGTAACATTTCCAAAGACCCATGACTTAAGGACATGCTTCTATTATGGATGGAGATGTTTCCTCTTCTTTCTTCAAGCTGCCTTTACAAATCATGCATAGAACTGGAAACATGGTCCAGGGTCTCACATCAAATAACATCAACCTCTGCTTAATCAGAATAACTGTTCTGGGTTGTTGCTGTGATGGTTTGGTAGCAGAGAAGGGATCCCCTCCTCCAAGGTGGGCTCAGGTATGTATCCTGAATCTCTTCCTACTTCAAGATGTCTGGCCCAGCCTTAGGCTGTCAGTGAACAAAAGAGATTTTCTCCTCTATGATTAACATATTCAAGAAGGGGAGACACACTGTGGTTAAAAGCAGGACAGAGGAGAAGGGGAAAGCAAGACTAAACAACATGTGGAGAGAGAACACCAGAAGAGAGAACATCAGAGAAGAGCAACTCCAGAGCAGAGAGACCAAAGCCAGTAAGGAAGAAGAGGGAGAAGATGCCTGAAGAGATTTTCCTCTACATCGTGTGGTGAGATGGCAGCCTGTCCCCTGCACCCATGGAGAATCATGGTGGAGCAGACTGAAGGACCATGGCAGACCTGCCACCCTTGAGGACCTGCAGCCTGGGGAGGATCACAGAGGAGATATTGTGGACCTGGAGCCATGGAGGGGATGGTTACCAAAGCAGTCCATGGCTCTGGGATGCCCGCAGTGGAGCAGTTTGATCCTACCGTGTTGTGCCTTGTAGAAGGGACTCACATTGGAGGGGTTCATGAAGGACTTTCTCCCATGGGAGGGACTCCACGCTGGTGTAAGAAAAGTGTGTGAGGAATCCTTCTCCCTGAAGAGGAAGCAGTGGCAGAGGCCAACATGTGATGTCTGGACTGTAAACCCTAATCTCTGTCCCCCCATGCCTCTTGAGGGTGAGGAGGTAGAGAGATATTGAGAACAGAGTAGTTTGGGTTCGGGAAGAAGGGAGGGTGGGGAGAAGTATTTAATCTCTGGTTTGTGTTTTCTCTTTGCCTTGTTTTGATTTGATTAATGATAAATTAAACAGATTTTTTCTCAAGTTGAGTTTGTTCTGCCTGTGAGAGGAATTGTTGACTGAAAACCTCATAGCCTTTGTCTTGACCCACAAGGTTCTAGGTGGATTTCCTACTGTCCATTCTGAAATGGGGGAGGGGGTGTGAGCAGCTGTGTGGTCCTTTGTTATTGGTGATGTTGTCTTAACTTTGAGGCCTCACTCTCAGGAAAGAGTGAGGTATATTACCTATGAGAATGCTGCACTTTCCATCCTGTCTCAATACCTCTCACAAACACCTGTGTGAGTGTCTGATCTTACTGATTTGAAACTGTCTCAAAAAACCACAACTTTAAAGTGAATAGCCCTGGCTAGGGTGGGAGGACCTGGTCTGGCCAGAGCTGAGCAGGGGGTGACACCCAGAAAGAAATAAGAACTAAGAACTAGTGGCTGGGTGGAGACCACTCCCCTTTTCTGAGGGCCTGCAAGTGCTGGAGTCCAGGCACAATTACCCTGGCCAGGGTGGAGGAAGCCATCTTGATGGTACAGATGCTGATGTACCTGGGTAAGATGGCTGGGACAGAGCTGGGAGTGGCACCTGGAAAGAGATAAGAACTGTGTGCTGGAAGCCCCCCCTCCAGGCAAACCTGTTTTCAGTGGATCTGATGCTAATGAACCTGGCCTGATGGAAGCACAACAGGGGTGACACCTGGAAGCAGATATGAACTGATTAGTAAGTGAGGGACTGCACCCTTCTGTGGAGGTTCCCCTCCAGGCAGCCTGTCTGCAATGGCTCTGATGCCAATGACCCTGGCTGACTGAGAGCTGCCCCTTTGGAACAAAAAGAACTCAAGGGTACATATGGCTGTCCATGCCGTGGCTGTTTCATCATCTCTTGACCCATGGCCATCTTGCATTGGGCCCTGTCCAGGATCAGCGCCTTCTTGAAGAAATTCACTGGACAGTTGGATCCCTAGTGGTGACTCTCCCTCTCTCTCCCTCTCTCTCTCTCTCTCTCTTTCTTTCTCTTTCTTTCTCATTCTTTCTTCCCACTTACTCACCCTTTTCTCTCCACTTTTCTCTCTCTCTCTCTCTCTCTCTCTCTCTTATATCTTCTTTTCCACTGGTTAGTGAACTCATTTGGGAAGGAGGTATGTGGATCCAAGCCCAAACTTCAGTGATTTACAGGGCTTTTTTTCAGTGACTGCTTCATGCAAAATTAAAATACTTTTTTTTAGTTTGGGGTTTAAGGATTTTGCCCTCAGAAATGAGTGCTCTATCCATTGGGAGGTATGTTGTCATTGTCTCCATAGAATGCCATGTTGAAAGGTACCTCAAGAATCATCAAGTGAAAAAAATTTTTCTGGTACCCAACTGCAATCTCCCCAGGTGTAATTTGCACTCACAACCCCTCATCTTTTCCATATGACTCCTAGTAAAAAAGGAGTCTCCATCTTCTCAGTAGAGACCCTTAAATTGCTGAAACATGCCATCAAGTTCTCACCTAAGCCTTCTTTTCTCCAACATGAACAACCATAGTTCACTCAGCCTTTCCTCAGTACTTTGATTGTCTTTGTGACCTTTCTCTGGGCTGTCTCCTGCCTGTCCACATTTTTTGTTATAGTGGCTACCAGAACTAAACAGAATGTTTCAGATGTGGCCTTAAGAGTGGAGTGGGATAATGACTTTCTTGCTTGTGGCAATTCCCTTTTTGATGCAACCCAGCATCCTGTGGACTTTTTCTGGTGCTGCAGCCCACTGTTCACTCTTCTTCAGTTTGTCCACCAGGACTCCAGGTTCCTTCCTGAAGAGCTGCTCATTAGTGAGGTAGAACCTAGTCTGTTTGGATTGTTTTCCCAGGTGCATTACCTTACACTTATTCTTGTTGAACTTCACAGGGGCTTTGTTATCCTACTCTTCCAGCCTAACCAGGTCTCATTACAGGGTGGTTCTCCGTTCTGGAATGTTTACTTCTCCAATCAACTTGGAATCATCTGAAAAATTCATCTGAGTGCATTTGATCTTAACATCCAGATCACTTATCATGATATTAAACAGTGCTTGTCCCAGCAATGTGGACCTTGCTTATGACCAGTTGCCAATTAACAAAAGAAACATTTACCACCAACCTCTGAGTGTGGCTTGTCAGCCTTCACACCACCTTCTGCACAGTCCACTTTTCTAGACAATATTGGATCAGTTTCTCTAAGAGAAAGACACTACCGAAAGTCTTGGATAAGTTCAAGTGGGCAATATTCATGGCACACCTAGCAGGTTACTTTATTGCAGAAGACAGTCACCTCAGTGCTAGGTAAAGTCATGTATTTTTCTGGCATATGTACTAAGGCACATGAGAAACAATGAAGCAACCTGTGACAGCCAACATGACTTCACTAAGAGCAAATCATGCCTGACAAATATGGTGGTCTTCTATGACAGAGTCACAGACCTGGTAGATATGGGAAGAGCAACTGCTGTCTTCTACCTGGACTTGTCCAAGGCTTCTGACACTGTCTGTCATGACAGCTTTATCTCTGAGATGGAGAGATATGGGTTTGATGGATGGACCACTTGGTATCCAAGAAGCTGGCTAGAGCATCACACTCAAAATGTTGTGGTCAATGGCTCAAAGTCAATCTGGAAGCCAGTGACAAGTGGAGTTCCACAGGGGTCTGTTCTGGACCTAGTGCTGTTTAACACCTTTGTCAGCAACATGGATAATGGCACTGAGTGCAACCCCAGTAAATTTGCCAGTGACACCAAGTGGTGTGGTGGATTCACTTGAGGGAAGGGATGCCATCTAAGGGGCCTTAAGAGGTCTGACAAATGGGCCATTGTCAACTGAATGAAATTCAACAAGGACCTGCATCTGGGTTGGACCTGTCCCAGGCAAAATTACAACCTGGGTATGGAGTGGATTAAGAGTAGCCCTGAAGAGAAGGACTTGGGGGTGTTGATTGACAAAAAGCTCAAAATGAGCCAGCATAGGATGCATCAAGAGGAGATTGACCAGAAAATCAAGAGTGATTTTCCCCCTCTACTCTGCAGTTTTAAGACTCCATCTCTAATACTGCATCCTGTTCTGGTGCTCCCACCCTAAGACGGACATAGATCTGCTGGAACAAGTCCAGAGGAGAGCCACAAAATGATCCAGGGGCTGGAGAACATGTGCTCTGAAGAGGGTCTAAGGGAGTAGGGGTTGTTCAGCCTGAAGAACACAAAATTATGGGGGTACATTATGGATGCCTTCCAATACATGAAGGAAACCTACAGGAAGTCTGGACAAGGTGAAATGGATTTAAACTGAAGGAGAATGGGTTTAGACTGGATCTTAGGAAGTTCTTCAGTATGAGGCCTTTTAGTTCTTTAGCTTCAGGTGAGACTCTGGAACAGATTGCCCCGAGAAGTGGTGGATGAACACCTCCCTGGAGGTGTTCAAGGCATTGGATAAGGTTTTGGAGCAACCTTGTCTAGATGAGAGGCATCCCCACATGTAACAGGGAGGTTGGAGTAGATGATCTCTAAGGTTCCTTCCAATCTAAGCCATTCTATGATTCTATGATTCAATCAGGTTTATCAAGCATGATTTAGTCCTGGTGAATCCCTGCTGGGTTTTCTTAATCTTGTGCTTAATTTGACTTGTGACATTCACTAAGAAGAGTCATTCCATGACTTTCCCAGGTACTGAAGTAAGTCTAAATGGCCTATAATTTCCTGGATACTCCTTTGAACCCTTCTTGTAGATAAGAGTGACATTAATCTTCTTCCAGACTTCTGGGATTTTGCCAGATCTCCATGATATTTTGAATATTGTTCTCTTAACATCCTCAAGAGATCTTCTTACTTATACTCCCTCGTCCTGGGTACAACTAATTTTGCCATATTACACCAAACAGGTTTAGTCCCTGTGTATTAGGCTAAGTGAATTTAAGTGATAGATTAATTTTGGATGGTTAAAGTATTTGATAGTTCTGGTGTCTCCTATGTTAGGATAGGAAAGACTTTCTAGAGTAGCTCAGTAATGCTGGAGTGGTTATTGAGATATTGTTAACACTTCACTGCACAGAGACACGCAGAATTAAAGATTCAGGTTTCAGAAAAACTTAGGTGTTTCTAAATAGAAATCTCTATTCCTTGGGGAAAGTCATATGTATGCAACAGTTGGAAAAAGATTTTAAGAATTAAAAGATGTGCAAAGTTCAGTTAAATTTACTTATAGTGATAAACATTAATTTGAGAGTTCGAGTTAAAGTGATTGGGAACTTTCATGATGCCTAAAGAGGACTGAAAAATAAATCCAACAAGTTCTAAAGGCTTAGCTGTCCTTTGCCTCAAAAATCATTCACAAGGGAGCAAGCAATCAAGGAAAACATATTGATATAAAAACTTTGGGTTTAACAGCTACCTCCCATGCTTCCTTTTGTTAGG
The DNA here is from genome assembly GCF_036169615.1 of Heliangelus exortis. NCBI lineage: Eukaryota > Metazoa > Chordata > Aves > Apodiformes > Trochilidae > Heliangelus > Heliangelus exortis. The sequence goes on along the minus strand of NC_092454.1, from coordinate 7,293,820 downwards.
TATTTAAAACTAACCTAATTAATTGCTCTCTAATGCTCCATCCTTTATAACTGATTTCCAAGCAGTTGGAAGATATAGCAGGTGCAAACAACGGGAGTGAAATGAAAATTTTGCCAGATCAAGGTGGAAGTGTCAGGACAGTATTCCCTCTTATACACTGTGAAGGGCCTGATGCTTCTCCACATCAACTGCAGAAAGTTTCTCTGTATATGAAAATGTCAGCAATGCAAAGTGTATGCAGAATTAGAAACCATGTTGATGAAAACAGGAAATGTGGCTGGGCGTGGCTACAAATCCAAATCCACTCTGCACTCATAAATTTTGCATTGATATTTTTAAAGGTTGTTTATGCTCACACATTTTTTTTAATTGGAACTGGACCAGATTGTGCATATTTTACGATGCTGTCACCTTCCAGAATATCATTCACAGTTTCTTTTTTTCTAACATTTACAAAATTTAATGACTTTCCTCCTATAAAAGATATAGGCATCTGCATTTTTTTTTTTTGAAATACAATCAGTTTAAGCTGTTTAAAACCAGGAGGGGGGAGCATCCTGCTTGATAGTTTACCAATAAAAATGAGGAAAGATAAAAACAACAACAGGAACAGACACCCCCTACTTCCAGCCTAAGATTTCTGCAAAACAGAATGCACGGTGCTTTTCTGCTTTGAATAAAAATGCAGAGATAAGAATAAAGGGATAAAGCAGACCAGAATTTTTCCAGTGAAAATATTTGTACTTAAAAAATGAGATTTTATTGAGCCCTACCATTCAAAAACTCTTGGGCTGAATGTTTGTATAAATTTTACTTCTTCCCTGTTACTGAAAGAGGAGGGTAAGGTACTTAGTTTTAGTTAGTTCTCCAGTCTGTCAATGATTCTTGAAGGAAAAGGTTTCATTCTTAGTGAAAAGGGGGGGATGATCACTCTCCTTCCTGTACATTTCCCTCCTCCTTGGACTGTACAAGTCCCAGAAATACTAGGGAGATATTTGGATTAGCAAAATCAAAAATCAGTACTTTTCTTCAAATACCTTGAGCTTGGATTTCTTTCTTCAGATGTTTCCATGCAGTCAAGTTGGTGACAGTGAAGAATGAACATGTCTCAGAATACTTTATTTACATAAATATAAACATTTATCCCATGTGAAGAGGGTATTCCATAAACTGCCTTTTTTTTCGGTAACTTTTAACTCAGTTGTTGTAGGTTGGACATATTTTCTTGGTTTCCTGATTTAGTAGCAACACTAAAAAGAATAAATTTTAATATTTTAGAGTGTTATGAAAATCCAGTGAAGCAGCTGTTGGGAGATCGTAGGATGGTAGATAAAATTCTGGTCAGATTTTTAGTTGGTACACAAGTGATGGTAATCAGAATTTGATTTGGGTCATAAGTGGTCATTGAGATTTTTTCCTAATGTCTCAAAATGTGTTGATCTTTTAAGTAATCACCAGTTTGTGAACCGGTGATTTTTATATTCTGGCAAATAAACTATTAACTAGAGAAGTATAGGTCTCTGCCAAATACAGTTCGTACCCGCTTCACCTTTCTTACCCACAGTGGATAAGAAAGACAAAGACAAAAAAAAAAAAAAAAAAAAAAAAAGTTAATATCTTTTCTGCTACATAGTTAGACCCCTTCCTCATCCCCAGATCCTTCTTTTTATTTTGTTTCTATTTACCTCATTACATAATGTCATAATATACCATTTTGTCTTTCTATCCATTTCTTCATTCAAAGGATGAAAAAACCCCAGAGAATGCTGCTAACCAAAAGACTTGTGCTTATAACTAAATAAATGAAGATTCCAAAGAGAGACAGCTAGGAAACGCTACAGCTTTCAGTAGTGCAATGTTTTGCTGCCTCCTCACTTGATGAGAGAAATCACATTTTGAAGAATACTTTTCACGCAAGACATTTTTCTTCCTGCTCTCTTCATTCGTGCCTCGTGCTTCAGGAAATATGTATTTTCCACATACTGCTCAAATGAACTAATCTATTTTCACTATGTGTCCTTTTTGGCAAAATATCTACAGTATTTTCTTTCATAAAGACAAATTCTGTTCTTTTGGTATTTTTTCCCTTCCTTTTTCTTTTTTATTAATAAAAAAATATGATCCGTTATTTCCTCCTCAGGAAAAAAAAAATACAGAAAGAGAAAAATGAAAAACAGAGAGTAAGAGAAGGCACAGGGAAAATTAAATGAAAAAGTAACCACACTGGAACCTTGAGAAAATAAAACTTTAGGGCCAGAACCTCAACCATCTTAAAATTGCATAGCTTCATTGAAAATCTATCTGTGATTATTTAATTGTTTTGTGTTTTTTAGAATGTCATTTTACCAGGCAGCAGCATGAAGAAAAAACTGCCATTTTTTTATCATTTGGACTGAAACTGCCAATACTGTGTCAGCCAGGAAAGATGGATTATTCTATTCATCTTCTACTGAAGGTGCTTAAGAAGAACTAGGTCCATAGAAGATCCAGTTTCCTAAACAAAACTAAACTTCCTACCAATGCAGAGCCCATTTCACAACAAGACTGCTTCTATAATTTCTGTATCAGCATGTGTACTTCTCTAGCCATCATCTCAAGAAATCTTTGGTTTTGGTTTGCTTTTTGATTGGTTAGTTGTTGGGTTTTTTTGGTTGGTTGGTTGCTTTTTTGTTTTGTTTTTGTTTGTTTTTTGGTTGGGGGTTTTTTTGCTTGGTTTTTTGTTTGGTTTGGCTTCGTTTGGTTTGGGTTTTGTGTTGTTTTGGTTTTGATTTTGTTTGTTTTTCTGGCAAGAAGAATCTGTTTGTAGTATTATAGGAAGAGTATTTTTTCATCCTTTTCCTGTGTTCTGGATGTCTTTTGGTCTCCTTCCTGCTTATTACTGGTCTTCAGTGACAGAACAGAACAACCAGGTCCTGTGAAACTTCCCTGATTTTCAGTTCTTTCATACACTTTATGAGTTTCATCTGAATATCTACTATCCCTGTGCTGAAAAAAGAAACTGATGTCTAGGGGGTTTACCCCTCTATTCCTGTTTTGTATAGTTCTCCCAAGGTACAAAGAGATAATGTCTGCCTCACTCCAGTGACTGTGCTCCATTTGACTCATTATCACTCGGTGAATATTTCTAAATGGCCATTACTCTTGCGGGGGTTTAAGAGTTCTGTCTATTGTCTTGAGTTATTTTATTTGTTTCTTAGCAGTCTGTGTATGTTTAATATTTATTTTCAAATGCTGACTCCTTACATACTGTGTGTCAATACTGAGAGAGCACCAAAGAGGAATTGTGGTCTGAAGATATGTATGTGAAGGACAAAAAGGTATAAGCTTTTCATCACTCAAGGAGAAATTGAATGTCATAATTACACTAAGCGCATCACCTGACATTAAAATATCACATATATTAGTGGAGAACCCAGAGAGAGAACTTCCATTAGTGCTAGACTCATGATCTTCTCTTTCAAGGACTAAATTGCAATATACTCAGGATTGTCATGCACCATTTCTTTAGTCTGCAGACTTGTACTGATATCAGAATTTGATCTTGCCCAGTTTAGGAAGCAAAGCCTAAGATTTCCTCTTATTAAAATTATTTCTTCTACCTTTAGCTAGAAGGTAGTTAAAAAAACTGTGGCTCTCTGTATGGAAAAGCCAATTTCTACAAGCATGGATCTGTTATTTTTTTACATTTGAGTTAATATATTTTTGAAAAAACACCAGCAATAGTTATGTCTGAGCTAGATCCAGCTTAATACCTTGCAGACACCTTTTCAGACAGCATCTGTCTTCCTCTGTGGGATGCCAGTAAAACAGGTAGACAGTCTCACTTCTGAAGCAGAAGGAGCTACTTGGTATTTTTACTGTTGCCTTCAGAAAGACAAATCTTTCAACACTAGAATTTACCGAGAGAAAAAGGCTATGGGAAAAGCTATGATTTTTTTTCCAGCACTAAGCTTAGTGCCATTGATCATGACTGGTGGTCATAACCAATATCTGAGCACTTTCCACAGATGAAAAGTGGGAATAAAGACATCAGGGGAATTTAAGGATGTTAATGCCTCTTCATTTGGTTACAAGTACTGTTTGTCTGAAATTTTTTTCAGTTATTAGTGTTGGTCATAACTGTGAATAGAAATTTGTGTTTACATTTACAACACACTTTTTATTGGTGTTGGTTTGGTGTTTTTTCAGGTAGAAAAGTTTCAGTTGTTAATGATGATGCTGTAGTATAAGTTTGTGAAGGCTACACTCAGAAACACTCCTACTTGGAGGGTCAAATTCTGTCTTTTAGTGCTGATGTGTTGAATAGATGTTGAGAGTTGAAGGCACAGCATTCTGCATGTGATACCTTCTAACAGTCCAGTGAGAAACAAAGGTAAAGAGTCACAGAGATATAAATGAGCATTGTCAATAAACTGCATAAAGTTCACCTGTTGACAGCTTGCCACTTTAAACACAGGTCTCAGTGAATGCACACTGAAATCTGTGGGAGTCCTTATCCTGTCTTCAGTGTTCTTGGAATACTTGAGGACATGACTTTAAATATTATTAATGGTGCAAATGAGCCTAATATCTCTTCCCCACATGAGCCATTACATAATCTGGACAAGAGCAAGGATAGCTATTATAGCAAGCAATGCTTGCTTTCTTTCACATAAGAACAATGGGAATGTCTGTCATGGATCACATGAGTCTCTAAAGACATGAAATATCAGAAGGATGCACTAAGGCATATACGGTACTAGGAGACTGTAAGGCATAGATAAAATGCACTGCCTGCACTCCATTATACTAACCTATTTCTTCCTAGACCCTTTTTTCACACCCCAGCTTCTTTGTTTCAAAATCATATGTCAAAAATAGAAAAGGGGAGACACCTCTGAACCATCACTGTGGAGAGGAACTCAGGAGCACTGCTGGGCAATAAGCATGTCTAATTACACACCTGCCTCAGCCAAAGCAGGGAAAAAAATCAGATTTCATGCTGATAGAGGGCAGGACAAAAGTTTGGCAATAGAGTGTAGATAGTAGGAAGACCAAGATGTTTTTATCTTGGGTCAAACTCAGTAAAGCAGATGAAGAATTTTAGCTGCTTGCTGTATTTCGTTGTGAAAAAGCATGACTGGCTTTAGCAAAAATTGGTTCTCCTTGCTGGTTAAAAAGTTGGTAAAGCTGCCGGTAATGATTTTATAACTAGTACTCTAGAGGAAGAAAAATATAGATAATTTCCAGTAGACAATTATAATTTTACAAGTCTTGTAGTAGATATTATTACTTGTTTTGGGGTTGCCTAATTGTGCTACACTTATGATGCATTAAGAAAAAAAACAAAGTTCAACCTTTCTACTGGTGAAACTGTTACTAAAGCTCAGTTTTCTTTTTTGGAAATTAAGGGTGATGTAAACAGAAATAGGATCACAAAACCAATGAGATATGAAAAATCTGGGATTTTCTGTGTCCTTTATGTGAAAATAAAATCTGTGAACTCCACAAAAGATATCTGACATATTTGGCAAAGCTTTTAGGCAATTAATATCCTCTGTTATCTAATGTGAGTTGTACCAGACTTGTATGCAACACAATTCAGGTCCTTCTGAACAAATCAGCCTCTCCCACAGAATTTTCAATTGTTATTTGCTGTTGTGCATTTTTCTGAAGGGAATAGAAAGCTCATTTCAAGGAAGTTTGGGAGTAAAAGAAAAAAAAACTGATGCAGAGACATTAATCTGCTATGGATAACTTATGTATCTCATGGTCCATATTTTAAATAAATGTTCACTGCATCATTAAACTTGGGCATTTACAGTATGCATCAAAAATAGAAACTTTGTTCAGTCACAGAATGCAAAGATTTGCAGGGCAGAGTGTAAAACAGCACAATTCCATTGATTTCCATGCAGATGCAGCAATTTACATCCACTGGGAGTATGACCCACAATATCCTCAACAAAAAATAGTCAGACTCTGAATACGGAAAAGCAAGAATAGGCCTAACTTCTTCTGACTTTGAGAAGGTTACAGGCAAGGTTGACAGTGTCAATGTATACGGCTTGATTTATCTGGAGTTTCAGAAAGCCCTCAATAAAGTTCCACATGACAGGCATCTGTTTAAGTTAGCTACAGGGATGTAGGATAAGACATGGAAGTAAATAAAGAAATAGTTAAAAAAACAGAACACAAAGGCAACCTTCATGATGAGCTAGAGTGCTTCCTTGACAAGGTTGCTAAAGGCAATTTTTTTGACATAATTGTGTTAGTTCTTGTAGTGGCAGAAGATATCTGAAAATATTTATTACAAAAGTATAAAGAAAAAAAAAAGGTGAAGGGACAAGTTACTAAAAATCTGAGCAAGATTAATTTCTATTTAAACTGCCTCTAGACTTGCCATTGTTTTTACAGATTATTGCAGCATGTGATCAAGAAGGGCAGTAGCAAACAAACACTTGCAATGAAGCAGGAAACCAGTTCTCCATCAGCTGAGTGGAACACAGCTTCTTAAATGCCGGCAAGCAACAATCAATTCCAAGTTGAGAGCTTGTTATAGTGGAGGCAGAGGAATACAATCAGGCTGGATCAGTAAGGAAAGCAGACTCTCCTTTGATCTTCTTTCAGCTTTCATGCATGTATAAAAAATGCAAATAAAATATACCCACCATTTTCTGTAAATTAAAGGAATTTTCCCCTCAGATTATCAAGCCATACTTTTCCATGTGCTTTCAAACAAGTTAAAACATCTTGAAAAAAAAAATTTAAATATATCGAATGCATAAAATTAGGAGTTCTGCATAATCAGCTTCCAGGAATTCTTAAATGTCTGTATATAAACTGTTTAAAAGTAAATTAAAATTATTCCTTAATGAAATACAAATCTGAAGTCACTTGAATAACTAATCGTTTTATGACCCATGCAGTGAACTTTTAATGCCTGCCTCTACCTGATTATTTCAGATATGTCTGTGTTGTAAATTAAAAACTACATAAATCATTAATGTGTTGATACAGATCAGTGAGCTGACTACATTGTATCTGATTCCTCAGGACATACAGTGTCTAATTCACTTCACTCCTGTTTTATGGAGTTCAGATTTATTCCACATTTGCTCTTGGTTAAAACCTCATTTCAGGACTTTGAATGGACTTTGTATACAACCTACAGCACTGAGGTTACCCTCACCTTACAGACCTGTAATTTAAAAAAAAAAATCTACCACAGGGAAAGAGGCTATTATTTCTATAACAATTACTGTGGACTTGCAGAAAGCATTTTATCCATGGCACTCAAGTTTCTTTGCAACCATTAATTAAGTCTTACAGTTCACAAACCCTTTTGAGGTAAGTGACTATTAGGATTTGTATCTACAGAGTAGTGAACAAGTACAAAGCCATTGACCACTTGAAATAGGAATAGATTTGGGAGTAGAAGCCAGGTGTCCTGACTTTTATCTGCCTCCTTTTATGGTTACAAAAACCCCAACACCTCACATAACAGTAGAAAGCACATTTTAGAAATAAAATCTGAGTCCCTGAAGTGAAGGAGAAAAAATATTAGATTTGTAAATTATTTTAAACTTATGGACCATCAAAGCTGGCACATGTTTGTATGTGGTAATTTGAGGAAAGGATGAAAACAAGCCTAGCAGAATAGCATTTTGCTGTTACCTGGACCACAAAGAGGGATTTGTCCTGTTTTATCAGGGACTATGATGCCCTTACATTAATGAGCAGTCAGATGGGTCCACTACTGCCACAGTGGAAGTGTGGTTGCTATTGTTTTTCTCCAACTGCTGCTACAATTGGTTACCTTGAACTGTAAAAGTGTGGCTTCTAAGTCATCTTTACTTGTTTTGTTTTCCCTGATTTTCCTCCCATCTTCCATAAATGAGCTTTGTTTCTTAACAAAAGTACTCCGTTTTCTGAGTACAGTTAAACAACCACAGTTTAACTGAAAACTTGCTGTTAGTATTCAGGTGCATTTTTGCCTTTTATCAGCTTGTGCCTCTGGGCTAAATTAGAGCCCAATATAATGAATGCTTGTGATGGAATAGGGCACGCTATCGAACAATCCCATTGACTTGTGGGAGAGCATCTATGTGTGATCTTACTGCCAGATGAAGTTTTCACAAGAACAAGCCCTTTGTCATTGAAATACATTCCGATTTTACTACAAAAAGAAATAAAATATGTCATTTTACACCATGTGAAGATAGACTTGTGAACATTAAAAGATGCATACAGTGAAGTCCACTCACTTAATCTTTTGACATTTCTGTATTGATAATTTTAAAATGAGAAATATATTTGTAGTAGAGAAGATACCACAGGTATTTTAGGATGGATGAAAAGATGAAAACTGTGATCAGGTCACAATATATTTGTTCTCATTTAGGGCTGTGTAAATCCAGAACAACTTAAGCAGAGTCAATAGTGTTACCTTGGATTTTAAGAGTTATTGAGACTGGAATCTGCTTCATTATATTATCAATATGGAAACCTGCAATTACCTTTCTAAAAGATAACAAAGAACCTGTCAATCCTCTTTCTTTATCCTCGTTTGATCTGGATTGCTGATGTGCTAGTTTTTGCAGCACCAGATGTATGTTAATTCACATAGCATGTTTGAGAATTCTGTTGATAAGGGCTCATCTATTTTTTTCTTCCTTGGAGACTGACCAAGGGAGGAAAGTGCTTCTTTAACCCATTTTATGCGTATGTTTCACACAGTGTTAATGGTGGCATTGCAAGAAAAAAGCAAGCCATAAGATGAAGTATATTCTAGGTGGGTTTTTTGTTTGTTTGTTTCAAAATTATTATCCATGGTCTCCCAACCTTTTTAGGTTCATGTGCTGATAAATGTATGTATTAGGTGATTATGCTGAAGTCCATAATGCAAGTGCATACTGAATTCTGTAGGAGAAGGAATTCATTACTTTTGAAACTAGAACAGATAGTTGTATTGTCTCCTTTCACCTCCTAGATAAAGTTAAGTGTAGAATTTTGACCAGTGATCCTTGTCGTGGGAAAAGCATGTTCAGCTTGGATTTAGGAGTGCGTGCAGTCAAGCTGTGTAATACATAGTGCAACCAAGGCTTCTCTCAGCAAGAGTTCTTAACAAGAACAGTATTAATTTTTCTGGCAGTCAGTGGCTGGTGGAATTAATTTATTTGGTAAATACCATTAGAATAAAACATCTCTATTCAGAATTTAAATACAAACTGACAAAGTTTATTTTGAGTCTTATTATAAGCTTCCCTGAAACTAATATTCTGAAAAAATATATATGGCATCAAACCAGAAAATATTGAAGTAAAGGTATTTTGGTGGTGGCTATTTGTTTTTTTTTTTTTTTATTTTGTTTGTTTCTTTGTTTGCTTTTCCAGGCATAAAAAATCAAAGTTACTTATTTTGCTTTGTTTGTTACTATTATGATTGGTGTTCTGCCTTCTTCTGGTCCAGAATATTTCACCTTCCCTTACCTTAAGACCCAGAACTTATTTTCATTTCTATTTTTTATTTTGTGGCTTTGGCTTGGGGGAGAAACAGCATGCTTGACTTTGTTGTTTTGTTTCAGTTTGTTTTTTCTAGTCACCTTCATGTCTTTCAAGTGACAAGAAATTCTTTCCCAGCACAGAGCAGAGTGGAGCTAATGATATTTTATTTTCTGTGGATTGACATTAACATCTAAAAGGCATATAGTTCTGTTGTCCTGTTTGGGTTATCTACAATATATCTTACATGGATTTCCTGATGTGTCTTGTCTTTCTTTCTGTTAATATCAACTGAGAATGCCTTGTATGTCTACTGCTCATTTTTATAAAACTTAAGTCCTCCTAATCATCTCCTTGCAGAGTATCTCTTCATTGATTATGGAAGGAGCCTATGGTGAGCAGGGACTTGAGTTAATAATTTAAAGTTGGGTAGGATGATTCAAGGTCCTAATCTCCCATTAATTAGTTAATGTAAATAATGAAGAGAATAGTGCTTCTTGGGTCCCCAGAAAGTGTAGTTGTGGTGGGAGTTAAAGAACAGGCCAGACAATGTTTTACACTGATTTTATAGTTCTATTACCTGTATCTCCAGGGAACCCATCTCCTAAACTGAAACAACTTTCTTGTATCCCAACAGGAACAAGACTGACAGAAGATGAGTTTCCTCGGAGACTCATAAGTCACATCCTCTTTATCCTCAGAAAATACATTTTAGGAGGAAGATATTTACACTCTTTATGTGCCTTATTCTAGGTCTTATCCTAGTTATGTATGTGCATATATTTTTTTTAATATAAAGAGAAAGAGAAAGACAGTATATTATTCAAATATTCTTATTAATATCAGCTTCTAATTTATTTCTTTCACAATTATTTTGCAAAGTCTTCACTTTGCAAGTGAAGCTGCATTCCAATATGTCTTATAATAGAGGCAATAGTAATTTTTTAGTAATTTTTTTTGTTTGTTTGTTTTGGTTGGTTGGTTGTTTTTTGTTTGTTTTTGTGTGTGTGTGTGGTTTTGAGGTTTGTTGGTTTTTTTTTGTTTGGTTGTTTTGTTCATTTGTTTAGTTTGGGGGGGAAGTGTGTGTGTATGTGGCTAGTTTGTTTTTCTCTTTCTAAAGAATCTGGGTGCCCACAGGGGTTCCTCAAGCATCCAGTTCATCTTCATTTGGAATATTTTGTAGTGATTTCTTCCACAGAGTAGCATGGGCAGAGATTTTAAAAGCAACCTTACACAATGTTCTTTCACACAAGAAGGTAGCATAAGAGGATGAGACAAAATAAGTGAGTTTAAATTATAGTTTCAACAAAGAAGCTCTGACAGAAATACATATTTCATTACACTAAAACCTTGAAATTTTATGAGTTGACACTGCAAGTTACGTGAAATTTTGGTAATATTTTATTCACTGCATGTAAGATAGACAGTTTCTGTGAATAAGTCCAGTATGAATTCCTTGTTGAATCCAACGGCCTTTCAAATACATCTTTATGTTAATTTCATGTTCCTAGTAATATTGCATCTGCTTGGTGTCTTAAGGTCTTGGTCCTGACAGAAATCAGTGTAGCTCCATTGAAATAATTTTACTTCAGCTACAGAGCTGGCATCCAGTTTATAGCACTCTTGAAAGCTCCTGGTGAATATTGGTGAAGCCTATTATCAAACTTTTTGGGATAAGTGGCTGTTGGGGAAAATTTCTAAAAGGTGAATTTCAAATCCTAATTCCCCTTGACTTTTACTGAATGTCAGTGAGACTTTGAGTCATAAATTCAGAAATAATTCAGAATTAAAAGAATAGGCACCTGGTTATATTCTGGAGAAAACGAGTTAAGGAATGAAGAAAGAGAGAAAGGAGAGAAAGGAAGAAAGGGAAAAAGAAGGAAAGAAAGAAAGAAATAGAGGAAGAGAAGGAAGGGATATAGGTCAAGGGAATATGATATGATTTTTTGGTCAAGATTACCTGCAAAAACAGCTCTGTGTGCACAAACTCCCTCATAATCCTTTGGAGAGAACAGAGAAACAGGCTAATTGTAGTGTAGCATTCCATGGGAGTTATACTGAACCTCTTATCTGAATGGATAAAATCTTCCACCATGGACTGAGCTGTAGCAAGATATCTTTTGACACATTATTGTAATGTGTGCTAAGGATTGACCCACAGCTGCTTTCACAGTAGCTTGAAGGGTTAAGAAAGCAGCACATGATGTGGCACGATTTGGAAGCATCATAGAAAGGAAGGAGACATGAAAGAAATACTGTGGTTGGCAGAACTGAAGACAGCCTCTTGGAGTGTCTTGATGATGGTGTGGTGGTGGTTGTGGTGGTACAACTTTCTATGTCTTTTCCTGGTGACAGAATATTGGTTGGGTAGGCCAGTCTGAGCCGATAGGTTATTTGTATTTTTCATTGGTTTGCCTTACAACAACTGATGAGTGCACAATTGAATTTTCATAGATATTTTTTGTGTAATTTTGTTTTTTAAAAATTATTACAAATAACTGTTCAAGATCTTCCAGACAGTCTCACTGAAATCTATTAAATCTTCCAGAAATGTCACAAACTTTTTTTTATGGGTTGAAAACTTCCATTTAAAGACAGCCTGTAATCTCTAACATATTATTTAATTAATATCACTGGTTATAAACAGAGCTAACTCTTCTTCATTTGACTCAGAAACTTTCATGTACAGCATTTTTAATCTAATTCAGATA